>NW_026042408.1:0-300000 GCF_023856365.1 Brienomyrus brachyistius | reverse complement strand
GGATGTACAACGCCTGTCTCAACGTCGTGGTCTGGCGTTGTCCTTTGCTGTCAATCAAGCTGAGCTCTGCATCACCCCTGCGCTCTGCCACCCCATTGCATCTTGTGCCATCGGCCAGCTCTATACAGTGTGTCTCAGCGTGGAAGCTATCGTCAAACTTCTTGAACTTCGTTATATCCGTGATGATATGTGAGGTTGCCCCCGTATCTACCATCAGACCAGTCAGCTTTATGTCGCGCCTTGGTTGGACCTCTGCGTTTCCCTCGCTCATACGGAATGCGTATTCCTTGCTACTCATCTCCTCTGAGACTTGTCTTGCATTGTCGCTTCGCTGTTTCCGTCTGCAGTTCGCGTCGCGGTGCGTGGAGTTTTTACACCGGCTGCACCACTGTTTGCGTCGACATGCTTTTGCCATGTGTCCTTTTATACCGCATCTGAAGCACACTATATCGGTACTCTCGGTTCCCCGATCACTCGTACTCACCGAAGCAGGTTTTGCACTCGGCTGTATCCGCGCTTTCATCACGTTGTCGTCAGACGTTGCAACGCGCATTTTCTCTGTGTCTTCATAACTCCGTAATCTGGTTTTAAATTCAGCAAAAGGAATCGGTACTTCGCTTTGCGTAATATGGATCGCGAATGGTTTAAATGATTCAGGCAGTCCCTTTAGAATCATTGCTACTAATAGTCCATCACTCAGTGTTTCACCAGCGTTTCTCAGTGCCGTGATGGCCGACTCTGCCCGTATGATGTAGTCGATCACACTTTCGCTGCTTAACTTTCGGAGTGAAGTTAGTTCAGTATACAGACTAATTACACGCGGCTTCCCTTTGCCTGCATAGTAGTCCCGCAGTATTTGTAACGCTTTTCGTCCATCGTCTGTTGCTTCTCGCATCACCAACGATAAACTCTTATCATCCAGGAATTGGATTAATTCAGCATATGCCTCCGCATTTTTCTGCTCGTCCTCTTCCTCATCCTCGTCGTGGATGGGCCCTCTTAAAATGGTATCCTTCAGTCCTTGCAGCCGAAGATGGCCCAAAAATTTTGTCTCCCACAGTTCATAATTACGCTCATCTCCATTAAAGATTAGCCGGGACCAGCGACTACTTGACTCGGTTACCCGTCCGCTCATGGTTCTAGTATATCACGTAACGAAAACGCACTCGCTATGTTGCCACGGTTTTCTTAGCGAGAAAAATAATCGTTGAAAACCTTTTCATTTGCTCTGGGCCCATAACCTGTTAGCAGAAATACATGCTACAGCAGTTATGGCGTGTAAAATGCTATACTAAACCGAATGTATACATCTTTATGGAGGACTGACACACACACGTTAAACTCCTGTCTCTTTACCGTCAAGAAGAAAAAACTTTATTAACACTTTTACAACATCGGCTTAGCTCACAGCTGCCACCCATCGGTCATCAATACAAACTCTTTCACATATATACACTTCACAATTTGAGAGCACATTATTCATTTCTGTCAACATGGCCTAATAAACTTCAGTGATAATCGCTCTCCCTCACGCAGCCATTAAACACAAACCATTCATTTCCACTGGGTGCGCGCTGGAGTGACCGGCCGGGAAGCTGCGCTTTGCGGACCTGGCGCTTGTAGAACATGTACCCCAGCTTGGTCCTGGTGTAAAGCGTGTACCTAAAATGACAGTATGGACAAGGAAATCGACACATTCATAGCTGCAGAGGAAATCTGTAAAATTACGCAGAAACTTCATCCAATACACCTTTGTCCCTTGAGCAAATATAATTTAAAACGTTTCATGCCGACTGCCTCGAAATAATAACCGACGAGTGATGTAATCAGTCATATAGTGCAGGTTATTTTAAAATGTCGGGTTTAGTAACTCCGTTGATTATCAACCTTGCGCAGCCATTATTTTGCTTGTGGGAGATCCGACTATCTGACAGTAGCAGCATCAGCAAGTAAATCTGTAAAGTTTTATACAAGCAGAGGTTTGTATATATTACCTTCAAATCTTTCACAGTCCAGCAGTAGTGAAAATACAAGCAATGCAGCCAAATGTAATAGCAGTGCTAGATGCTACACGAAAAGCACGTATACCTCTATATCATTGGTCACACTGTTTTCCCATGTTCCCTGTTGGCCACATGGCTCAAGGTGCTGCGCATGCCGCTGCCTGTGATCCCCCGTCTTGTGCCTCGTCTGTTTTTGCAGTTCGCTAAATTTGGTTCCCTTGTTTCAGTTTAGTCCCCTTTTCATTTGTATTCGGTGTTGGTTTTTACTGTCAGTTTTCACCATTGTTAGATTCTAACAATGTTTTAGTTTCACCTGTGAGCTGTTTACCCAGTCTTTATTCTCACCTGTCGTGTTAGTCATGTTACCCAGTTTCAAACCTCCAGTGGTTCATTGATTGTGAATGTTTTTGATTCTTGATATGTTTACTACATATTTCATACTGCCTGCCTATTTTGAGAGTCTATTCTTCCCTCTTGGTTTTTGACCACTCGTGGGCCTTCTGCATTTGAGTTCTTAGTTTTGTTTGAATAAATCCCCATTTGCTGTGAGCTGCAAGTGCATCGTCCATTTGTTGGCATCATGCCTTGTTCCCATATGCAGAGATCGTATTACTGCAAAAGGACCACAAAGCTATGACTAGCAGCTAAGTGTCCAATGAAGACCAGGTCCTCACTACACAATCCCTTGGTGAGGCCTAGTTCACATGCAACTTGCCCTTTCCGCAATCCCATCCGATTTAAGCTTAACATGCTGGCAAGAACAAATTTAACAGCGAATGGTGAACACTGGTCTAATGTGTTCAGTAATGCTAGTATGCCCAGTGGGGTTGGGCAGCCAATTGAGCTGAAGCCTCCAGAGATTTCTCTCCCTTTGGAGAAAAACCTGTCATCTGGCTCTCATTCCCCCTATTTGTGTTACGGGAGATGTGAAGGACCTTGTGATGTGAATTACATTCAGTGCCTTTCATGCAAAGTAGAAAATGCAGTTACCTGTGAACCTTCCCCAGTTCATAGGATCTCCACATACTGCAAGACCAGTTTGCCAACCTCTACTGTGGTAAGAGGCTCCAGTAAGAAGCTACATCACCGACAGCCATTAGGTTATGGTGCTAGGGTGGGTGGTGTTCTAGTCAGATGCCATGTGTAGTTCACCCTGGTAGAACAGTCAGTTTCTGCCAGTAGAGGCTGTCAAGGAGGAGGTTCCTGGTGACAGCCAAAGGGCTTTGACTGGTTGCATCCTACAGCAAGGACAAGTAAAGGGTCCACTGTTGCCACATCAATTTCAGTGCCAGCAGAGACAGCCTGGCCACATGGGTCATGTCTGGAGACAGAGTCTTCTGGGGTGGGGAGATGTGTTATTGTGGCTCCTGCTATACGAGTTGCCACCATATCATTTGGAGGAACAAGTCACAAGAAGTCCACCTAAACCAGTCACCCCCCCAAAATCCTCCAAGCACAGAGAGAACAGGACAAGCAGAATGTAAAGTCAGCACCTTTTATTAAGGCACAAGCCCACAGCAGCTGTGAGAACACATTCACCCACTAGGAGCAGCTTTCCATCACCACCGGCCAGCCATGTGTCCGACTCTGGGGGCCACCAGATGCATTTCCCCACTGGACACCACAGCCGTGTCAGGGGAGGAGCTCTTGTGTGCAGCAGCAACATCCCTACCTGAAATGCAGGGAGGCAGGAGTCAGATGCGTACAGCCATTCTGAAGGGAAGCCAGGCTGGAGCTCACCTTTCCTGAAGCACCTCTGCTCACAGCTGTCAGTGGCCGATGGGCGGCACACAGCTACACTGCAGTGGATGAACCCCTGCAGAGACAGCAGGGCTTGCATTATTCCACATTCACAGGCCAGCCAACAGCCACTGCTTGCAGTGCCAATACCTTGCCCTGATAACGTCGCTGGGAGGCTGGGTCCACAAATGTGAACATCTTCACAATGAAGCGCTTGTAGTGGGTTGGGAAGGGAAGCCCAGAGGAAGCATCCACAGGAACCAAGGTGGTCTGGTACTTGTCACCTTGGTAGGGGCACCTGTACCAGGAGACCTCAAGTAAGGAAGGCTTCTTCCTTGGTGGTAGTGCCCCCTCAGGGGACAGCTTTTCACTCACCCATCAACCAAGAGGCTCCACTGAGGCAGGCTCAGAGGGTCAAGGCCAGGTGTTGCCCAGCAGTTCTCCAGAACCAGGACAAGGTTGGGGTCTGTCCTATTCAGGATGCGAACCTCAACGTATACAGACTGCCGCAAGACCTTGGTCACAGGGTAGTCGCTGTCCTGGTAGTAGGAGGTATATGCAGCAGCTCCTGCAGATACCAGCATGGGGGGGGGAAGGAAACCCAGTCACCATGTACCTACAGGGACAGCAGCAGGGGTCAAGCTGCACCATACCTTCATCACACCCTTTAGTGTAACACTGGCCATTTGCCAGCCTCAGCTCCACCCGCAGAGGCCCTGGAGCAGCTACTGGCAGAGGTGGTGGAACTGTATTCACAGCGGCCACCAGGGAAGCAACCTCAGCACCCCAATACCTACACTGGAAGAGCAGCCTGCCAGGCAACAGCAGGCCATCAGATACAGACACCAGCAAGGAGGGCTACAGGGCCAAAGACTCCACTCACTCGTAGAGGGAGTCCCTTGTGATGGACCCCAAGGGGCCCACACCAACTTCATATGAAGACGTCATCCTGTTCTCATACACTACATAGTCACCATCCACCTAGAAAGGGAACCACAGGTAAGCTACAAACCTCAGCAAGAGCCTCACACACAGCCTGCTCCCAAGGACACAACCCACCTTGACCACAGTGCCACAGGCAGTCACAGGGAAGGTGTAGATGGCAAAGGCATTCGTAGTGGCAACAGGGAGGCAAGGGGCAGCATTTCCACCCAGCAGGGAGACACTGGCCACATCCAGCTGGGGCACAGTGGAATCCTTGGCCACCACAACCACAAACTGACCATCCCTTGTGCACTGCACAGTCACTGCAAGAGGGATCCACACACGCCCATTTAATAGATCACACACACACTTGCCAGAAGAACCATGCTAGGAAAGCATCAGCCTCACCTGCATTCCCATAGTAACACTGCTGGCCATCAAAGCAGCAGTTTATGGCTTCACAAGCAGCCTGGCCAAAAGCAGGATCGCCACATGGAACCCTCTCATACACTTGGCATTTGGCTGAAGCGGAAACGAAATTCTTGACAGCCGTTTTCTGCGCGAAAGAGACGGCAAGAACAGCGAGTAAAATGCTTGCGTGAGCCCAAAGCTGCTGAATACAGCGCGATTTCGCCATGATGGATGTGAGTGATGCACAGGAGGCTGAATTAGTTCTTTAAATACCTCCTTGTCTCGATTTGCGTTTCTGTTCAGTAATCGGGTTAATAGGGAAACCGCACGAGGTTGCTTGGAATCGACTTGGATCCGACTAGAGTCATTTGCACCCAATATTTACTCATTCCACTTTATCTACTTAATATCTACGCAGCCCACTAAATCCCTAATATTATATTTATTATGTTCTGCGTGCAAAATCTAATTATTATAAGTTAAATTCTATGTGAAGCGCACATTATATATTTACAGCATATCATCCTGAACGCAGAAGGGTATTATACTGGTCTCACTAGATAAATAATTCGGCTATAGAGCAGACTAACGTGAACATGGATTGGCGAACACATCTCATAAAATTCTTCTTCAATCTTGAAATATCTTTCAACGACATTTATATTTCCGTGTATAACTTCTTTTAACAATCAGAGAATCCTGATATCAAGTACACACACAGCGTTACACAACGAGTAAACAGATTCAAGCTTTAACAGCTACGAAAATAAGGGATTTCAGTTTTAACGGGATAAAACTAACGGGATACAATTTTACACCCAAGGGGTGTAAAATAGTTACGGAAGTTTGTGGCAACTATTTTCACCCCTTGGGTTGCGAGTTTGCTTAGCAGGCGAAGTTATAATTATTAAAAAAGAAATATTATGGGTCCGTTTTGTCATACAGGTTTCTAATATACAAGATATTCAGATTTCGGTACTGTTGTGTATTATGCTTTCAAGTGGTCTGTACTGGACATGCGATTATTTAGACTCTTCGGACTTCAAGGTATTTTAATAAAACGTTTCAGTTCACGGGGTGGCATGGTGGTGCAGTGGTTAGCACTGTTGCCTCACGGGTACTCCGGCTTCACCCCGCAGTCCAAAAACATGCTGAGGCTAATTCGACTTGCTAAATTGCCCGTAGGTGTGCATGTGTGAGTGAATGGTGTGTGAGTGTGCCCTGCGATGGGCTGGCCCACAGTCCTGGGTTGTTCCCTGCCTCGTGCCTGTTGATTCCCGGATAGGACCCTCTCGTGACTCAGTAGGTTGGAAGATGGATGGATGGATGGATGGATGGATGGATGGATGGGTTTCAGTTCACTTTTGAAGATGATGAGTAAAATACTGCCACACAATGGCATTCCCCGCTGCCTACCCGGCTCATCCTTCCCCGCTGTCCGCCTGCCTGCCTGCACGCTCACCGCGATCGTAACACAAACAAGAGCAGTGCACATGTAAATTTAAAGCTCAGAATACAGATAGGATTTAAAACAAATTCTCATAAAATAGATAAATAAAACTGCATCTAAATTGTAAACAGCAAGACTTATGAATACCACCAGAACTGACCTGCATTCATAATTAAATTAACGAATCTAGGCAGCTAATTAAACCCTCACGTTACAGTATAGTGAAGTTGATTCGAAGCTTTAATATGACGTACATAGCCTGCTTACACGCAGTAGAAAACTAATAACTGGGTCTCCACATATACACTTACCACACAGACTTCAAGCAAGGACCAGCTTAATTTGCTAAAATAATAAAACACTATAATTCAGCAGGTGCACTAAAACATACATACGTACAAATACGCTGTATAAAAGATTATATCAGCACGAGCAGGACTCGTGGCTAATTTAAACGAGACATGGAGCAGACAGTGCGCAACGCTTTCATGCTGCTATTTTTAATGTACTACAAGTGTGTGAGCACCTCTCATGAGGAAGGTCATACAGTGTAATATGTTATAAATACCTGCTTAACTCCTGCTGTTATCAATACCGCGGGTGTGTTTTGAATCATGTAGGAGAGCGCGCCGCTGCCAGAGCTTGTAGCCAATGACGTCAATAAGCACAGGGTACAGTAGCGTCGGCAAGCCTTCAGGCATTATTTTAATACCCGACGACAAATCAAACATGTGTTATCCGTATATGATAAACTTCAGTGATAATTGCTCTCACTCAAGCAGCCACTAAACACAAACCATTGATTTCCAGTGGGTGCGCGCTGGAGTAACCGGCCTGGAAGCGCTCGTGCGCTTTTCGGACCTGGCGCTTGTACATCATGTACCCCAGCTTGGTCCTGGTGTAAAGCGTGTACCTAAAATGACAGTATGGGCAAGGAAATAGACACATTCATAGCTGCAGAGGAAATCTACAAAATTACGCAGAAACATCAACCAATACACTTTTGTCTCTTGAACAAATATATATTTTAAAACGCTGTTTCAAAGCGCCGACTGACTCGAAATCTTAACCGACGAGTGATGTAATCAGTCATATAGTGCAGGTTATTTTTAAATCTCGGATTTAGTAACTCCATTGATGTTTGTCAGCCTTTCGCAACGATTATTTTGCTTGTGTGAGATCCGACTATCTGACAGTAGCAGCATGTGCAAGTAAATCTGTATAGTTTTATACAAGGAGCAGAGGTTTGTATATATTAGCTTAAAATCTTTCTTTATGTAACAGTTTTACTACCTTGTAAATAGTCTGTAATTTTGCAAACCACCCCAACGCTACTTATGTAGCTAATTTTAGGTTTATAGGGGAATAATACAGATTTCGGGTAAGATTTCGTGCGTGAGTGTCTGAAAGTGTGAGTGTCGCGCCAGATGCGTTATAATTGGCAAACCTCTATAAACCCTACATATTTATTGGAATTAATGAACCACAGAAACCGTATCCATATAATTAGAATGACCCGATTTCAGGCCATGCGTCACGCTATCCAGATAAATAAATGAAATATAATATATGTCAATACGTCCCGGTTTGGACACGCTGCCCATCTACGAAAGTTTAATATGCAGCAAACGTAGCTTAACCGACACACACATCAAACCACTAGACACACAAAGAGAGGTAACACTCTACTAACACCTAGACAGTAGAAATTCCTGTGATCGGCATCCAAAGCTGTAACTTCATCCATTTTATATTGAATGTACGATGAAAGGTATAGATAAGGTGGAATGAGTAAATATTGGGTGCAAATGACTCTAGTCGGATCCAAATCGATTCCAAGCAACCTCGTGCGGTTTCCCTATTAACCCGATTAATGAACTGAAACGCAAATCGAGACAAGGAGGTATTTAAAGAACTAATTCAGGCTCTTGCGTATCACTCACATCCATCATGGAGAAATCGCGCTGTATTCAGCAGCTTTGGGCTCACGCAAGCATTTTACTCGCTGTTCTTGCCGTCTCTTTCGCGCAGAAAACGGCTGTCAAGAATTTCGTTTCCGCTTCAGCCAAATGCCAAGTGTATGAGAGGATTCCATGTGGCGATCCTGCTTTCGGCCAGGCTGCTTGTGAAGCCATAAACTGCTGCTTTGATGGCCAGCAGTGTTACTATGGGAATGCAGGTGAGGCTGATGCTTTCCTAGCATGGTTCTTCTGGCAAGTATGTGTGATCTATTAAATGGGCGTGTGTGGATCCCTCTTGCAGTGACTGTGCAGTGCACAAGGGATGGTCAGTTTGTGGTTGTGGTGGCCAAGGATTCCACTGTGCCCCAGCTGGATGTGGCCAGTGTCTCCCTGCTGGGTGGAAATGCTGCCCCTTGCCTCCCTGTTGCCACTACAAATGCCTTTGCCATCTACACCTTCCCTGTGACTGCCTGTGGCACTGTGGTCAAGGTGGGTTGTGTCCTTGGGAGCAGGCTGTGTGTGAGGCTCTTGCTGAGGTTTGTAGCTTACCTGTGGTTCCCTTTCTAGGTGGATGGTGACTATGTAGTGTATGAGAACAGGATGACGTCTTCATATGAAGTTGGTGTGGGCCCCCTGGGATCCATCACAAGGGACTCCCTCTACGAGTGAATGGAGTCTTTGGCCCTGTAGCCCTCCTTGCTGGTGTCTGTATCTGATGGCCTGCTGTTGCCTGGCAGGCTCCTCTTCCAGTGTAGGTATTGGGGTGCTGAGGTTGCGTCCCTGGTGGCCGCTGTGAATACAGTTCCACCACCTCTGCCAGTAGCTGCTCCAGGGCCTCTGCGGGTGGAGCTGAGGCTGGCAAATGGCCAGTGTTACACTAAAGGGTGTGATGAAGGTACGGTACAGCTTGACCCCTGCTGCTGTCCCTGTAGGTACATGGTGACTGGGTTTCCTTCCCCCCCCATGCTGGTATCTGCAGGAGCTGCTGCATATACCTCCTACTACCAGGACAGCGACTACTCTGTGACCAAGGTGTTGCGGCAGCCTGTATATGTTGAGGTTCGCATCCTGAATAGGACGGACCCCAACCTTGTCCTGGTTCTGGAGAACTGCTGGGCAACACCTGGCCTTGACCCTCTGAGCCTGCCTCAGTGGAGCCTCTTGGTTGATGGGTGAGTGAAAAGCTGTCCCCTGAGGGGGCACTACCACCAAGAAAGAAGCCTTCCTTACTTGAGGTCTCCTGGTACAGGTGCCCCTACCAAGGTGACAAGTACCAGACCACCTTGGTTCCTGTGGATGCTTCCTCTGGGCTTCCCTTCCCAACCCACTACAAGCGCTTCATTGTGAAGATGTTCGCATTTGTGGACCCAGCCTCCCAGCGACGTTATCAGGGGAAGGTATTGGCACTGCAAGCAGTGGCTGTTGGCTGACCTGTAAATGTGGAATAATGCAAGCCCTGCTGTCCCTGCAGGGGTTCATCCACTGCAGTGTAGCTGTGTGCCGCCCATCGGCCACTGACAGCTGTGAGCAGAGGTGCTTCAGGAAAGGTGAGCTCCAGCCTGGCTTCCCTTCAGAATGGCTGTACGCATCTGACTCCTGCCTCCCTGCATTTCAGGTAGGGATGTTGCTGCTGCACACAAGAGCTCCTCCCCTGACACGACTGTGGTGTCCAGTGGGGAAATGCATCTGGTGGCCCCCAGAGTCGGACACATGGCTGGCCGGTGGTGATGGAAAGCTGCTCCTAGTGGGTGAATGTGTTCTCACAGCTGCTGTGGGCTTGTGCCTTAATAAAAGGTGTTGACTTTACATTCTGCTTGTCCTGTTCTCTCTGTGCATGGAGTGTTTTAGGGGGGGGGTGACTGGTTTAGGTGGACTTCTTGTGACTCGTTCCTCCAAATGAGATGGTGGCATCTCGTATAGCAGGAGCCACAAGAACACATTTCCCCACCCCAGAAGACTCTGTCTCCAGACATGACCCATGTGGCCAGGCTGTCTCTGCTGGCACAGAAATCGATGTGGCAACAGTGGACCCTTTACTTGTCCTTGCTGTAGGATGCAACCAGTCAAAGCCCTTTGGCTCTCACCAGGAACCTCCTCCTTGACAGCCTCTACTGGCAGAAACTGACTGTTCTACCAGGGTGAACTGCACATGGCATCTGACTAGGTGGACACTAACACCTATTGGGGTCAGCCCCAGCTGACACTGGGAAGTTCGGGGTAAGCAGTTGTGGAAAATGGATGGATATACTGGTCCCTTGATGCCTGCTATAAGGAGACTTTACTGTGTGTGAATGTATATTGTTACGACTGCTTGGCTCAAACAGTCCAAATGTGCAAAGGGAAACCAAACCGTAGCCTTCAAATGAATTTATTCACATAACCCATATATACAGTAAATACCGATCAGACAAACAGTCGAATAATCAACGGTAATTCCCCCAGGAGTATGTAGGTTAAGGCAGTTCAAGGGTGCTCCCCATTTAAGCAGGCATCTCATATCACCTCACCGCTCTGCAACGCACACAAATACAAAAAGGGGTGAAGCCATCGTAACGTGTGTGTGTGTATATATGGTGCAAGCAGGGAATAAACTAGCATTTTTGGCATTATCCAAGTTCAAAAGACCGAAAAAGCCAAATGCAAACTCGACTACCAGTAATAGCTGAAGGTAGAGGAGAGGTCCGGGGAAAAAAATCAAGCAACTAGTATCTTGCGTCGCTGAATTCTGCATCGAGGGAATTGCAAAACCACCGGGAATCAATTTAACTGTGACAGCGCCGTAGTTCAATTAGTTACACCTGGATTTTAAAACAAGATCTAACATATTGTACAAACATTACATTAAATTGTCAAATCTGGTTACATTTTATCATTCGTAGGATTTAGTAGAACGTCCCCGAGACATAAAATGTCTTATCCCAATCGATCAGATAGGAAACCTGCAAATTATTTTAAAAGCACAATATTAAGCACATGTATTATATATTATAATTCCTCCTCACCAGTGTTTGTGCGCACACAGGATTGCGTCTAAAGTGCTTTATTTTAGACTAATAATCTGTATGCAGAAATGTATGTTCATATACTTGTATAATAATTGTATAATTATAATAATTTAAGCTCACATACCTGTATGGTTTGTGTGGCGGCTGGATCCACGACAACAGCAAGCTTTGCTTCCCTGTCAATGACCAAGTAGCTGTAGTTGTCCGTAAGACGGGAAACGGCATTATTTTAATACCTGACGGCAGATCAAACGTGTTGTCCGTATGTAAGGCCACTTAAAAAAAAAATTGGTTCTCGTACTTTTTTTGGAGGGGGTGGGTCGGGCGGGAGGGATTTTTAATTTTATTTTTTTACAAATTTTGATTGTTTGGACTTTCAAATATGTAGGAAAATACATACCGAAGAGAGCAGACCTACTTAGTACGCCTCCTCAGTTCTTCCAGTTTGTTGCGTTTCAAATATATTAAATATAAGAAAATACAAGAATGTAAATTCCTTGATCCATGTGTAGCTCATAAATGCCTTCCCAACTATGGATTTGGGTATTTTATGCTGATGTTTCATTCGTGAATATAAAAATGATACTATTTGAAACCAATATTCTGTTTGTCATTCCCATTCTAAATGGGAACTGGTCCCACCTCCCCTCAAGGCACAAGGAAGACACATCTCGGCTCTTCTCTGTCCTGGCACCTAAGTGGTGGAATGAACTCCCTAGATGTCCGAACAGCTGAATCCTTGAATGTCTTCAAGCGACGACTCAAAACATTCCTTTTTCAGAAATACCTGACGTAGAACTTCTGTATTCTTACTCGGCTCTTTTCTGGTGTGTGTGTGTGTGTTTTAAAAAATAAAATAAAAATCTGCACTACTCAACGGAGTTCAGACAGATGGTATTCATAGCTTGGGTCCTTATTGAACTAGCATCGGAAATTCATCGCAGAGTCTCAAAGCACTTATGCAAGTCGCTCTGGCTAAGGGCGTCTTCCAAATACTGTAAATGCATTTAAACTATTTAATAAGAATGCAATCATATGGTTGGTATTTAGTTCGTTGTTTATTTTGCACGAGTTTAGCGAAGCATTTCAAAATTTTGCACAAATCTTCCCCGCTTATCATGTGCCGTCTGATTTTTACAAGCCGTGCCGTAGAGCGATTCCAGCATTTCAGTCTTCCGGCTCCTGCTGCCACTTGTGCCATTTGAAGGCGCAGATGAAAGGTTTCCGTTTGATGCACCAGTCATCATTCCATTCTCCCAAGTCTGCAAGAAGTCACACAGGCTGAAGCAAACCCTCTTCATAATACCATAAACTTGTTATATAAAAATCGGCATATTTCTCAAAACACTACTGAAGTTCCACTAAAAGAAAAAGAGCAAGTAAAATTCAGAAAATTTTAGACAGGATTACAGTCAGGTGAGGAGATGCCTTGTCCGGCAGAGTTTGTTCTTTAGTTAATGTTTCTGCTGGGAAAATTCACTTTGGACAAAGGAGTTCAAGTAGATTTGGTCAATTACAGTATAAAATGTTCTGCAAGTAACCATTTTCCATGATTCCCTCTGGCTACTTTCCCCTACATCACTCTTCTCCCATCTACACCACTCTCCATTCTCTTACCTTTCCAGTTCATCTCCACACAGTTCTCATGATTTCCAGCATCATCTGGTTGATCTGGAACCCATTTCTCAAAATCCCAAGCAGAACCATCTGTCCAGATGAATGTACTTGACTGTTAGGGGAGAGAGAGCGATATCACAGGTCACTAGTCTGATATTACCATCCCAGGCTCACAGTAACATTACAAGGCACATGGACATCCCTGCCCTGTTCCCACGTCTCCCTGCGCTCCATCACCTGACCAAACCTTTGACCGCCCAACCAGATCCTTGGTGAGGAGGGGTTGTATTCCAACACGATGGCCAAGACATCCGCATTTGTTTGTTCATCGTGCACGGAGACCAGGTGACCCCCTGAAGCTGCCTGCCTGCAAGCAGACTGGTACACAAAAGGAACAATTAATCTGAATGCAGTATAGAAGTAATACAGATGTTGGCTCTGATACTGTTAGAATGAAATGCTTACAGATGTGCTACAAAATGAGGCACCTGGAGGACGGTTTGGGCTTTACCTCGGCATCGGCAAAGGAGCTTGGTGTGTTGAAATACTTTGCACAGTAGCGGCCCACTTTGTGCCAGTAGCGTTTACCACACTGCTTTGGGAAGTGGAGATCTACATTGTCTAGGGGAGCAGAGAAAACAATCCCATGGGGCTGTGCTATAACACTGTTCTCTGACATTATCTAATCATACAAACATGTCTGGGAAACAGCCTTTAACTAGGACTGAGGTAACATACGGAATCAAACCAAGCTAAACAAAATCATTTGGATTTGGTCCTGAATGCCCCAGGCTTATGTCTGACCCTCCGCACAATGGCCTGCAAGTGATCAGGATGGCTTTCAGAACACTGACCATCAGCCATTGCAGCAGGCATGGCAGCCAGGCAGAGGAGTGCAACCCCCAGCAAGCTTGGAGTCCTCATGTCTTGGTTCAGTCCCACAGCAACTCTCTGCAGAGCAAATTAGAGGTTAGTTCCTTTATATGATGATCCCCCAATACCATGGTGATTAGACACCACATGCTTGGTATTATACAATTAAAGAATTACAGCACTATTGCCACTGGAAAAACAGCATCGTATTTGTGCACAAGTGGTTCAAGTTTATTATACCACCTCAGAAGACTGCCTGACGGCATAAAGGGAGACAGCTCCCTCTAGTGGTATGTGGAGTTGTCACGTACCGTCGTTTGAGAACCACAGGTGTACACGATCAGCGGGAGTTGACACCGAATAGACAGCACTTAATATGAAGCCACCTTGGCAAGTACCGATAAGGACAGAAGTTAAAATGTGTATCCCTGACAAGAAGCAAATTCATACATGTTCCACCCACAGACGTACCACAAGAGAACGATCACGTCAACGGACCCTGTAAGGCCGGAGCCCACGCCAAAACTGAGGAATAATGCAACTGGAAGCAAGAGAGCCAATGGTCCCCAATATGTAGGGCTCTGGCAAGCCCACCACCACGTCTGCCTACTCCGCAGGTACCACTACCCCCGCTAATTCTGAAACTCCTACAGTTCAACTGAGAAGGGTGGGAGGACTGCCCTATAACACTGAGTCAATACAGCAGCAACATCATACAAAACCATATGCAGAATTTCGACAACTCGCCTTTGAAGATCTGTGACTCTTCTTTCCTTCGTTTTCTGGTTCATTCTGTACTTTTTATATACTTTTGTTACCCCCCTGTTGTTCCGATTCCCGTGTGTGCCACGCCCCCTCGTTTGCCTCGTGTGGAATCCGCGTGTCTTCAGCTGTTTCTAGTTCTGTTGATTAATTTGGTGTATTTAAGTCCGTATCTGTGTGTGTGTCTCCTTAGTCCGGTCATTGACGTCGTTCTGTGGTATGGAGTTAGAACCATGCCAATACGTCACAAATACACAGAACACGTTTCACAAATGCCCCACGATCGGTAAACAAACCGGATGTAATTCAAAAATAACGAGCAATCCGCAAACGTGCACATCATGCTGTACAAATACAAAACATACGTCTCACACAAACACAATGCGCTTCGCAAATACAAGACACTGCTGTCAAACCAACACAATGCGTTTTGCTAATACAAATGCAGCTAGCAAAAACGAAAAGAGCGTCTTCCACAAGTATAAATACAGAATAAAACCACTAAGAAATATTTCGTCATTGTTGTTGGTGATTTTTTACATTTCCTACAAGTACACAGCAAGGTAAAACATTTGTGGATCCCGTGACTTTTGGCACCGTTATTCCACGCGAATAGGATGAGCTCCCAGGCAGCAGGTGGCGCCAGAGGGGAGCAGCGTCCAATTCAGCTCATTCAACCTTCGATTCGTGGAGCTCTATTGTTCTACCGGAGATCGGGGAGAGCGCGGGGTGCGGAGCGTCACGTATGAGCGGTCAACAGATAAATATTTTTATCTATCAGATATCATATTTCAACATAGTTAACTCTAATAACGACGTGTAACGTGAAAATAATCATTTTAACCGTATTGTAGACACTGCAGTTAGTTGATGTTTGTGCTATGCAAACTTTTTTAAAATCCAGCATATGTATTTTTATTAACAACTAAAGTAATAGTAGTCACGCCGGACGAACGTAGGGCGAATAGCAATATTTTCAGAGTCGTGATCTCGGATGGTCTCGAAATAAAATCCCGAGACCGAGACGGGACCCGAGTACTACAACCCTACTGTTTCCTTTTTAGGCCACTTAAAAAAAAAAATGGTTCTCGTCCTTTTTTTTGGAGGGGGTGGGTCGGACGGGAGGGATTAAAAATTTTTTTTTTTTTTTTACAAATTTTGATTGTTTGGACTTTCAAATATGTAAGAAAATACATATTTGAAAATACATACCGAAGAGAGCAGACCTACTTAGTACGCCTCCTCAGTTCTTCCAGTTTGTTGCGTTTCAAATATATTAAATGTAAGAAAATACAAGAATGTAAATTCCTTGATCCATGTGTATCTCATAAATGCCTTCCCAACTATGGATTTGGATACTTTTGCTGATGTTTCATTCGTGAATATAAAAATGATACTATTTGAAACCAATATTCTGTTTGTCATTCCCATTCTAAATGAACAACCAAGATTTTAAAATATATATCTAGAAAGAAAGTGTATTAAAACATGTTAAAACACGAGGAATTTACAAAATACAGGAACCTGAATGGTTGACCAAGGAAATGCAACTCTACAAACAAGTACTTAAGAACATGTACCACATAACCTCCCCAGATTTAAATCTTTGCACCAGCCCATCTCAGGTAGAGACAAATTTAGGTTCATGAAACCATTCCAAGACTAGGATTACACAATGTGGATCAATCGTCGATGTGGAATGCGCGGGAAATTCAAATTTCATCATTCTTGGGCATTTTCCATGCAATTTTTACGAAATAAAATAAAAATTCGGGTCGGAGGCATTTCGGCGGGTCGGGCGGGGACGAGAACCAATTTTTTTTTTTTTTAAGTGGCCTGTTAGCAGAAATACATGCTACAGCAGTTATGGCGTGTAAAATGCTATACTAAACCGAATGTATACATCTTTATGGAGGACTGACACACACACGTTAAACTCCTGTCTCTTTACCGTCAAGAAGAAAAAACTTTATTAACACTTTTACAACATCGGCTTAGCTCACAGCTGCCACCCATCGGTCATCAATACAAACTCTTTCACATATATACACTTCACAATTTGAGAGCACATTATTCATTTCTGTCAACATGGCCTAATAAACTTCAGTGATAATCGCTCTCCCTCACGCAGCCATTAAACACAAACCATTCATTTCCACTGGGTGCGCGCTGGAGTGACCGGCCGGGAAGCTGCGCTTTGCGGACCTGGCGCTTGTAGAACATGTACCCCAGCTTGGTCCTGGTGTAAAGCGTGTACCTAAAATGACAGTATGGACAAGGAAATCGACACATTCATAGCTGCAGAGGAAATCTGTAAAATTACGCAGAAACTTCATCCAATACACCTTTGTCCCTTGAGCAAATATAATTTAAAACGTTTCATGCCGACTGCCTCGAAATAATAACCGACGAGTGATGTAATCAGTCATATAGTGCAGGTTATTTTAAAATGTCGGGTTTAGTAACTCCGTTGATTATCAACCTTGCGCAGCCATTATTTTGCTTGTGGGAGATCCGACTATCTGACAGTAGCAGCATCAGCAAGTAAATCTGTAAAGTTTTATACAAGCAGAGGTTTGTATATATTACCTTCAAATCTTTCACAGTCCAGCAGTAGTGAAAATACAAGCAATGCAGCCAAATGTAATAGCAGTGCTAGATGCTACACGAAAAGCACGTATACCTCTATATCATTGGTCACACTGTTTTCCCATGTTCCCTGTTGGCCACATGGCTCAAGGTGCTGCGCATGCCGCTGCCTGTGATCCCCCGTCTTGTGCCTCGTCTGTTTTTGCAGTTCGCTAAATTTGGTTCCCTTGTTTCAGTTTAGTCCCCTTTTCATTTGTATTCGGTGTTGGTTTTTACTGTCAGTTTTCACCATTGTTAGATTCTAACAATGTTTTAGTTTCACCTGTGAGCTGTTTACCCAGTCTTTATTCTCACCTGTCGTGTTAGTCATGTTACCCAGTTTCAAACCTCCAGTGGTTCATTGATTGTGAATGTTTTTGATTCTTGATATGTTTACTACATATTTCATACTGCCTGCCTATTTTGAGAGTCTATTCTTCCCTCTTGGTTTTTGACCACTCGTGGGCCTTCTGCATTTGAGTTCTTAGTTTTGTTTGAATAAATCCCCATTTGCTGTGAGCTGCAAGTGCATCGTCCATTTGTTGGCATCATGCCTTGTTCCCATATGCAGAGATCGTATTACTGCAAAAGGACCACAAAGCTATGACTAGCAGCTAAGTGTCCAATGAAGACCAGGTCCTCACTACACAATCCCTTGGTGAGGCCTAGTTCACATGCAACTTGCCCTTTCCGCAATCCCATCCGATTTAAGCTTAACATGCTGGCAAGAACAAATTTAACAGCGAATGGTGAACACTGGTCTAATGTGTTCAGTAATGCTAGTATGCCCAGTGGGGTTGGGCAGCCAATTGAGCTGAAGCCTCCAGAGATTTCTCTCCCTTTGGAGAAAAACCTGTCATCTGGCTCTCATTCCCCCTATTTGTGTTACGGGAGATGTGAAGGACCTTGTGATGTGAATTACATTCAGTGCCTTTCATGCAAAGTAGAAAATGCAGTTACCTGTGAACCTTCCCCAGTTCATAGGATCTCCACATACTGCAAGACCAGTTTGCCAACCTCTACTGTGGTAAGAGGCTCCAGTAAGAAGCTACATCACCGACAGCCATTAGGTTATGGTGCTAGGGTGGGTGGTGTTCTAGTCAGATGCCATGTGTAGTTCACCCTGGTAGAACAGTCAGTTTCTGCCAGTAGAGGCTGTCAAGGAGGAGGTTCCTGGTGACAGCCAAAGGGCTTTGACTGGTTGCATCCTACAGCAAGGACAAGTAAAGGGTCCACTGTTGCCACATCAATTTCAGTGCCAGCAGAGACAGCCTGGCCACATGGGTCATGTCTGGAGACAGAGTCTTCTGGGGTGGGGAGATGTGTTATTGTGGCTCCTGCTATACGAGTTGCCACCATATCATTTGGAGGAACAAGTCACAAGAAGTCCACCTAAACCAGTCACCCCCCCAAAATCCTCCAAGCACAGAGAGAACAGGACAAGCAGAATGTAAAGTCAGCACCTTTTATTAAGGCACAAGCCCACAGCAGCTGTGAGAACACATTCACCCACTAGGAGCAGCTTTCCATCACCACCGGCCAGCCATGTGTCCGACTCTGGGGGCCACCAGATGCATTTCCCCACTGGACACCACAGCCGTGTCAGGGGAGGAGCTCTTGTGTGCAGCAGCAACATCCCTACCTGAAATGCAGGGAGGCAGGAGTCAGATGCGTACAGCCATTCTGAAGGGAAGCCAGGCTGGAGCTCACCTTTCCTGAAGCACCTCTGCTCACAGCTGTCAGTGGCCGATGGGCGGCACACAGCTACACTGCAGTGGATGAACCCCTGCAGAGACAGCAGGGCTTGCATTATTCCACATTTACAGGTCAGCCAACAGCCACTGCTTGCAGTGCCAATACCTTCCCCTGATAACGTCGCTGGGAGGCTGGGTCCACAAATGCGAACATCTTCACAATGAAGCGCTTGTAGTGGGTTGGGAAGGGAAGCCCAGAGGAAGCATCCACAGGAACCAAGGTGGTCTGGTACTTGTCACCTTGGTAGGGGCACCTGTACCAGGAGACCTCAAGTAAGGAAGGCTTCTTCCTTGGTGGTAGTGCCCCCTCAGGGGACAGCTTTTCACTCACCCATCAACCAAGAGGCTCCACTGAGGCAGGCTCAGAGGGTCAAGGCCAGGTGTTGCCCAGCAGTTCTCCAGAACCAGGACAAGGTTGGGGTCTGTCCTATTCAGGATGCGAACCTCAACGTATACAGGCTGCCGCAAGACCTTGGTCACAGGGTAGTCGCTGTCCTGGTAGTAGGAGGTATATGCAGCAGCTCCTGCAGATACCAGCATGGGGGGGGAAGGAAACCCAGTCACCATGTACCTACAGGGACAGCAGCAGGGGTCAAGCTGCACCGTACCTTCATCACACCCTTTAGTGTAACACTGGCCATTTGCCAGCCTCAGCTCCACCCGCAGAGGCCCTGGAGCAGCTACTGGCAGAGGTGGTGGAACTGTATTCACAGCGGCCACCAGGGAAGCAACCTCAGCACCCCAATACCTACACTGGAAGAGCAGCCTGCCAGGCAACAGCAGGCCATCAGATACAGACACCAGCAAGGAGGGCTACAGGGCCAAAGACTCCACTCACTCGTAGAGGGAGTCCCTTGTGATGGACCCCAAGGGGCCCACACCAACTTCATATGAAGACGTCATCCTGTTCTCATACACTACATAGTCACCATCCACCTAGAAAGGGAACCACAGGTAAGCTACAAACCTCAGCAAGAGCCTCACACAGCCTGCTCCCAAGGACACAACCCACCTTGACCACAGTGCCACAGGCAGTCACAGGGAAGGTGTAGATGGCAAAGGCATTCGTAGTGGCAACAGGGAGGCAAGGGGCAGCATTTCCACCCAGCAGGGAGACACTGGCCACATCCAGCTGGGGCACAGTGGAATCCTTGGCCACCACAACCACAAACTGACCATCCCTTGTGCACTGCACAATCACTGCAAGAGGGATCCACACACGCCCATTTAATAGATCACACACACACTTGCCAGAAGAACCATGCTAGGAAAGCATCAGCCTCACCTGCATTCCCATAGTAACACTGCTGGCCATCAAAGCAGCAGTTTATGGCTTCACAAGCAGCCTGGCCAAAAGCAGGATCGCCACATGGAACCCTCTCATACACTTGGCATTTGGCTGAAGCGGAAACGAAATTCTTGACAGCCGTTTTCTGCGCGAAAGAGACGGCAAGAACAGCGAGTAAAATGCTTGCGTGAGCCCAAAGCTGCTGAATACAGCGCGATTTCGCCATGATGGATGTGAGTGATGCACAGGAGGCTGAATTAGTTCTTTAAATACCTCCTTGTCTCGATTTGCGTTTCTGTTCAGTAATCGGGTTAATAGGGAAACCGCACGAGGTTGCTTGGAATCGACTTGGATCCGACTAGAGTCATTTGCACCCAATATTTACTCATTCCACTTTATCTACTTAATATCTACGCAGCCCACTAAATCCCTAATATTATATTTATTATGTTCTGCGTGCAAAATCTAATTATTATAAGTTAAATTCTATGTGAAGCGCACATTATATATTTACAGCATATCATCCTGAACGCAGAAGGGTATTATACTGGTCTCACTAGATAAATAATTCGGCTATAGAGCAGACTAACGTGAACATGGATTGGCGAACACATCTCATAAAATTCTTCTTCAATCTTGAAATATCTTTCAACGACATTTATATTTCCGTGTATAACTTCTTTTAACAATCAGAGAATCCTGATATCAAGTACACACACAGCGTTACACAACGAGTAAACAGATTCAAGCTTTAACAGCTACGAAAATAAGGGATTTCAGTTTTAACGGGATAAAACTAACGGGATACAATTTTACACCCAAGGGGTGTAAAATAGTTACGGAAGTTTGTGGCAACTATTTTCACCCCTTGGGTTGCGAGTTTGCTTAGCAGGCGAAGTTATAATTATTAAAAAAGAAATATTATGGGTCCGTTTTGTCATACAGGTTTCTAATATACAAGATATTCAGATTTCGGTACTGTTGTGTATTATGCTTTCAAGTGGTCTGTACTGGACATGCGATTATTTAGACTCTTCGGACTTCAAGGTATTTTAATAAAACGTTTCAGTTCACGGGGTGGCATGGTGGTGCAGTGGTTAGCACTGTTGCCTCACGGGTACTCCGGCTTCACCCCGCAGTCCAAAAACATGCTGAGGCTAATTCGACTTGCTAAATTGCCCGTAGGTGTGCATGTGTGAGTGAATGGTGTGTGAGTGTGCCCTGCGATGGGCTGGCCCACAGTCCTGGGTTGTTCCCTGCCTCGTGCCTGTTGATTCCCGGATAGGACCCTCTCGTGACTCAGTAGGTTGGAAGATGGATGGATGGATGGATGGATGGATGGATGGGTTTCAGTTCACTTTTGAAGATGATGAGTAAAATACTGCCACACAATGGCATTCCCCGCTGCCTACCCGGCTCATCCTTCCCCGCTGTCTGCCTGCCTGCCTGCACGCTCACCGCGATCGTAACACAAACAAGAGCAGTGCACATGTAAATTTAAAGCTCAGAATACAGATAGGATTTAAAACAAATTCTCATAAAATAGATAAATAAAACTGCATCTAAATTGTAAACAGCAAGACTTATGAATACCACCAGAACTGACCTGCATTCATAATTAAATTAACGAATCTAGGCAGCTAATTAAACCCTCACGTTACAGTATAGTGAAGTTGATTCGAAGCTTTAATATGACGTACATAGCCTGCTTACACGCAGTAGAAAACTAATAACTGGGTCTCCACATATACACTTACCACACAGACTTCAAGCAAGGACCAGCTTAATTTGCTAAAATAATAAAACACTATAATTCAGCAGGTGCACTAAAACATACATACGTACAAATACGCTGTATAAAAGATTATATCAGCACGAGCAGGACTCGTGGCTAATTTAAACGAGACATGGAGCAGACAGTGCGCAACGCTTTCATGCTGCTATTTTTAATGTACTACAAGTGTGTGAGCACCTCTCATGAGGAAGGTCATACAGTGTAATATGTTATAAATACCTGCTTAACTCCTGCTGTTATCAATACCGCGGGTGTGTTTTGAATCATGTAGGAGAGCGCGCCGCTGCCAGAGCTTGTAGCCAATGACGTCAATAAGCACAGGGTACAGTAGCGTCGGCAAGCCTTCAGGCATTATTTTAATACCCGACGACAAATCAAACATGTGTTATCCGTATATGATAAACTTCAGTGATAATTGCTCTCACTCAAGCAGCCACTAAACACAAACCATTGATTTCCAGTGGGTGCGCGCTGGAGTAACCGGCCTGGAAGCGCTCGTGCGCTTTTCGGACCTGGCGCTTGTACATCATGTACCCCAGCTTGGTCCTGGTGTAAAGCGTGTACCTAAAATGACAGTATGGGCAAGGAAATAGACACATTCATAGCTGCAGAGGAAATCTACAAAATTACGCAGAAACATCAACCAATACACTTTTGTCTCTTGAACAAATATATATTTTAAAACGCTGTTTCAAAGCGCCGACTGACTCGAAATCTTAACCGACGAGTGATGTAATCAGTCATATAGTGCAGGTTATTTTTAAATCTCGGATTTAGTAACTCCATTGATGTTTGTCAGCCTTTCGCAACGATTATTTTGCTTGTGTGAGATCCGACTATCTGACAGTAGCAGCATGTGCAAGTAAATCTGTATAGTTTTATACAAGGAGCAGAGGTTTGTATATATTAGCTTAAAATCTTTCTTTATGTAACAGTTTTACTACCTTGTAAATAGTCTGTAATTTTGCAAACCACTCCAACGCTACTTATGTAGCTAATTTTAGGTTTATAGGGGAATAATACAGATTTCGGGTAAGATTTCGTGCGTGAGTGTCTGAAAGTGTGAGTGTCGCGCCAGATGCGTTATAATTGGCAAACCTCTATAAACCCTACATATTTATTGGAATTAATGAACCACAGAAACCGTATCCATATAATTAGAATGACCCGATTTCAGGCCATGCGTCACGCTATCCAGATAAATAAATGAAATATAATATATGTCAATACGTCCCGGTTTGGACACGCTGCCCATCTACGAAAGTTTAATATGCAGCAAACGTAGCTTAACCGACACACACATCAAACCACTAGACACACAAAGAGAGGTAACACTCTACTAACACCTAGACAGTAGAAATTCCTGTGATCGGCATCCAAAGCTGTAACTTCATCCATTTTATATTGAATGTACGATGAAAGGTATAGATAAGGTGGAATGAGTAAATATTGGGTGCAAATGACTCTAGTCGGATCCAAATCGATTCCAAGCAACCTCGTGCGGTTTCCCTATTAACCCGATTACTGAACTGAAACGCAAATCGAGACAAGGAGGTATTTAAAGAACTAATTCAGGCTCTTGCGTATCACTCACATCCATCATGGAGAAATCGCGCTGTATTCAGCAGCTTTGGGCTCACGCAAGCATTTTACTCGCTGTTCTTGCCGTCTCTTTCGCGCAGAAAACGGCTGTCAAGAATTTCGTTTCCGCTTCAGCCAAATGCCAAGTGTATGAGAGGATTCCATGTGGCGATCCTGCTTTCGGCCAGGCTGCTTGTGAAGCCATAAACTGCTGCTTTGATGGCCAGCAGTGTTACTATGGGAATGCAGGTGAGGCTGATGCTTTCCTAGCATGGTTCTTCTGGCAAGTATGTGTGATCTATTAAATGGGCGTGTGTGGATCCCTCTTGCAGTGACTGTGCAGTGCACAAGGGATGGTCAGTTTGTGGTTGTGGTGGCCAAGGATTCCACTGTGCCCCAGCTGGATGTGGCCAGTGTCTCCCTGCTGGGTGGAAATGCTGCCCCTTGCCTCCCTGTTGCCACTACAAATGCCTTTGCCATCTACACCTTCCCTGTGACTGCCTGTGGCACTGTGGTCAAGGTGGGTTGTGTCCTTGGGAGCAGGCTGTGTGTGAGGCTCTTGCTGAGGTTTGTAGCTTACCTGTGGTTCCCTTTCTAGGTGGATGGTGACTATGTAGTGTATGAGAACAGGATGACGTCTTCATATGAAGTTGGTGTGGGCCCCCTGGGATCCATCACAAGGGACTCCCTCTACGAGTGAGTGGAGTCTTTGGCCCTGTAGCCCTCCTTGCTGGTGTCTGTATCTGATGGCCTGCTGTTGCCTGGCAGGCTCCTCTTCCAGTGTAGGTATTGGGGTGCTGAGGTTGCGTCCCTGGTGGCCGCTGTGAATACAGTTCCACCACCTCTGCCAGTAGCTGCTCCAGGGCCTCTGCGGGTGGAGCTGAGGCTGGCAAATGGCCAGTGTTACACTAAAGGGTGTGATGAAGGTACGGTGCAGCTTGACCCCTGCTGCTGTCCCTGTAGGTACATGGTGACTGGGTTTCCTTCCCCCCCCATGCTGGTATCTGCAGGAGCTGCTGCATATACCTCCTACTACCAGGACAGCGACTACCCTGTGACCAAGGTGTTGCGGCAGCCTGTATATGTTGAGGTTCGCATCCTGAATAGGACGGACCCCAACCTTGTCCTGGTTCTGGAGAACTGCTGGGCAACACCTGGCCTTGACCCTCTGAGCCTGCCTCAGTGGAACCTCCTGGTTGACAGGTGAGTGAGAAGCTGTCCCCTGAGGGGGCACTACCACCAAGGAAGAAGCCTTCCTTACTTGAGGTCTCCTGGTACAGGTGCCCCTACCAAGGTGACAAGTACCAGACCACCTTGGTTCCTGTGGATGCTTCCTCTGGGCTTCCCTTCCCAACCCACTACAAGCGCTTCATTGTGAAGATGTTCGCATTTGTGGACCCAGCCTCCCAGCGACGTTATCAGGGGAAGGTATTGGCACTGCAAGCAGTGGCTGTTGGCTGACCTGTAAATGTGGAATAATGCAAGCCCTGCTGTCCCTGCAGGGGTTCATCCACTGCAGTGTAGCTGTGTGCCGCCCATCGGCCACTGACAGCTGTGAGCAGAGGTGCTTCAGGAAAGGTGAGCTCCAGCCTGGCTTCCCTTCAGAATGGCTGTACGCATCTGACTCCTGCCTCCCTGCATTTCAGGTAGGGATGTTGCTGCTGCACACAAGAGCTCCTCCCCTGACACGACTGTGGTGTCCAGTGGGGAAATGCATCTGGTGGCCCCCAGAGTCGGACACATGGCTGGCCGGTGGTGATGGAAAGCTGGAAAGATGGAACACATCTCATAAAATTCTTCTTCAATCTTGAAATATCTTTCAACGACATTTATATTTCCGTGTATAACTTCTTTTAACAATCAGAGAATCCTGATATCAAGTACACACACAGCGTTACACAACGAGTAAACAGATTCAAGCTTTAACAGCTACGAAAATAAGGGATTTCAGTTTTAACGGGATAAAACTAACGGGATACAATTTTACACCCAAGGGGTGTAAAATAGTTACGGAAGTTTGTGGCAACTATTTTCACCCCTTGGGTTGCGAGTTTGCTTAGCAGGCGAAGTTATAATTATTAAAAAAGAAATATTATGGGTCCGTTTTGTCATACAGGTTTCTAATATACAAGATATTCAGATTTCGGTACTGTTGTGTATTATGCTTTCAAGTGGTCTGTACTGGACATGCGATTATTTAGACTCTTCGGACTTCAAGGTATTTTAATAAAACGTTTCAGTTCACGGGGTGGCATGGTGGTGCAGTGGTTAGCACTGTTGCCTCACGGGTACTCCGGCTTCACCCCGCAGTCCAAAAACATGCTGAGGCTAATTCGACTTGCTAAATTGCCCGTAGGTGTGCATGTGTGAGTGAATGGTGTGTGAGTGTGCCCTGCGATGGGCTGGCCCACAGTCCTGGGTTGTTCCCTGCCTCGTGCCTGTTGATTCCCGGATAGGACCCTCTCGTGACTCAGTAGGTTGGAAGATGGATGGATGGATGGATGGATGGATGGGTTTCAGTTCACTTTTGAAGATGATGAGTAAAATACTGCCACACAATGGCATTCCCCGCTGCCTACCCGGCTCATCCTTCCCCGCTGTCTGCCTGCCTGCCTGCACGCTCACCGCGATCGTAACACAAACAAGAGCAGTGCACATGTAAATTTAAAGCTCAGAATACAGATAGGATTTAAAACAAATTCTCATAAAATAGATAAATAAAACTGCATCTAAATTGTAAACAGCAAGACTTATGAATACCACCAGAACTGACCTGCATTCATAATTAAATTAACGAATCTAGGCAGCTAATTAAACCCTCACGTTACAGTATAGTGAAGTTGATTCGAAGCTTTAATATGACGTACATAGCCTGCTTACACGCAGTAGAAAACTAATAACTGGGTCTCCACATATACACTTACCACACAGACTTCAAGCAAGGACCAGCTTAATTTGCTAAAATAATAAAACACTATAATTCAGCAGGTGCACTAAAACATACATACGTACAAATACGCTGTATAAAAGATTATATCAGCACGAGCAGGACTCGTGGCTAATTTAAACGAGACATGGAGCAGACAGTGCGCAACGCTTTCATGCTGCTATTTTTAATGTACTACAAGTGTGTGAGCACCTCTCATGAGGAAGGTCATACAGTGTAATATGTTATAAATACCTGCTTAACTCCTGCTGTTATCAATACCGCGGGTGTGTTTTGAATCATGTAGGAGAGCGCGCCGCTGCCAGAGCTTGTAGCCAATGACGTCAATAAGCACAGGGTACAGTAGCGTCGGCAAGCCTTCAGGCATTATTTTAATACCCGACGACAAATCAAACATGTGTTATCCGTATATGATAAACTTCAGTGATAATTGCTCTCACTCAAGCAGCCACTAAACACAAACCATTGATTTCCAGTGGGTGCGCGCTGGAGTAACCGGCCTGGAAGCGCTCGTGCGCTTTTCGGACCTGGCGCTTGTACATCATGTACCCCAGCTTGGTCCTGGTGTAAAGCGTGTACCTAAAATGACAGTATGGGCAAGGAAATAGACACATTCATAGCTGCAGAGGAAATCTACAAAATTACGCAGAAACATCAACCAATACACTTTTGTCTCTTGAACAAATATATATTTTAAAACGCTGTTTCAAAGCGCCGACTGACTCGAAATCTTAACCGACGAGTGATGTAATCAGTCATATAGTGCAGGTTATTTTTAAATCTCGGATTTAGTAACTCCATTGATGTTTGTCAGCCTTTCGCAACGATTATTTTGCTTGTGTGAGATCCGACTATCTGACAGTAGCAGCATGTGCAAGTAAATCTGTATAGTTTTATACAAGGAGCAGAGGTTTGTATATATTAGCTTAAAATCTTTCTTTATGTAACAGTTTTACTACCTTGTAAATAGTCTGTAATTTTGCAAACCACTCCAACGCTACTTATGTAGCTAATTTTAGGTTTATAGGGGAATAATACAGATTTCGGGTAAGATTTCGTGCGTGAGTGTCTGAAAGTGTGAGTGTCGCGCCAGATGCGTTATAATTGGCAAACCTCTATAAACCCTACATATTTATTGGAATTAATGAACCACAGAAACCGTATCCATATAATTAGAATGACCCGATTTCAGGCCATGCGTCACGCTATCCAGATAAATAAATGAAATATAATATATGTCAATACGTCCCGGTTTGGACACGCTGCCCATCTACGAAAGTTTAATATGCAGCAAACGTAGCTTAACCGACACACACATCAAACCACTAGACACACAAAGAGAGGTAACACTCTACTAACACCTAGACAGTAGAAATTCCTGTGATCGGCATCCAAAGCTGTAACTTCATCCATTTTATATTGAATGTACGATGAAAGGTATAGATAAGGTGGAATGAGTAAATATTGGGTGCAAATGACTCTAGTCGGATCCAAATCGATTCCAAGCAACCTCGTGCGGTTTCCCTATTAACCCGATTACTGAACTGAAACGCAAATCGAGACAAGGAGGTATTTAAAGAACTAATTCAGGCTCTTGCGTATCACTCACATCCATCATGGAGAAATCGCGCTGTATTCAGCAGCTTTGGGCTCACGCAAGCATTTTACTCGCTGTTCTTGCCGTCTCTTTCGCGCAGAAAACGGCTGTCAAGAATTTCGTTTCCGCTTCAGCCAAATGCCAAGTGTATGAGAGGATTCCATGTGGCGATCCTGCTTTCGGCCAGGCTGCTTGTGAAGCCATAAACTGCTGCTTTGATGGCCAGCAGTGTTACTATGGGAATGCAGGTGAGGCTGATGCTTTCCTAGCATGGTTCTTCTGGCAAGTATGTGTGATCTATTAAATGGGCGTGTGTGGATCCCTCTTGCAGTGACTGTGCAGTGCACAAGGGATGGTCAGTTTGTGGTTGTGGTGGCCAAGGATTCCACTGTGCCCCAGCTGGATGTGGCCAGTGTCTCCCTGCTGGGTGGAAATGCTGCCCCTTGCCTCCCTGTTGCCACTACAAATGCCTTTGCCATCTACACCTTCCCTGTGACTGCCTGTGGCACTGTGGTCAAGGTGGGTTGTGTCCTTGGGAGCAGGCTGTGTGTGAGGCTCTTGCTGAGGTTTGTAGCTTACCTGTGGTTCCCTTTCTAGGTGGATGGTGACTATGTAGTGTATGAGAACAGGATGACGTCTTCATATGAAGTTGGTGTGGGCCCCCTGGGATCCATCACAAGGGACTCCCTCTACGAGTGAGTGGAGTCTTTGGCCCTGTAGCCCTCCTTGCTGGTGTCTGTATCTGATGGCCTGCTGTTGCCTGGCAGGCTCCTCTTCCAGTGTAGGTATTGGGGTGCTGAGGTTGCGTCCCTGGTGGCCGCTGTGAATACAGTTCCACCACCTCTGCCAGTAGCTGCTCCAGGGCCTCTGCGGGTGGAGCTGAGGCTGGCAAATGGCCAGTGTTACACTAAAGGGTGTGATGAAGGTACGGTGCAGCTTGACCCCTGCTGCTGTCCCTGTAGGTACATGGTGACTGGGTTTCCTTCCCCCCCCATGCTGGTATCTGCAGGAGCTGCTGCATATACCTCCTACTACCAGGACAGCGACTACCCTGTGACCAAGGTGTTGCGGCAGCCTGTATATGTTGAGGTTCGCATCCTGAATAGGACGGACCCCAACCTTGTCCTGGTTCTGGAGAACTGCTGGGCAACACCTGGCCTTGACCCTCTGAGCCTGCCTCAGTGGAACCTCCTGGTTGACAGGTGAGTGAGAAGCTGGCCCCTGAGGGGGCACTACCACCAAGAAAGAAGCCTTCCTTACTTGAGGTCTCCTGGTACAGGTGCCCCTACCAAGGTGACAAGTACCAGACCACCTTGGTTCCTGTGGATGCTTCCTCTGGGCTTCCCTTCCCAACCCACTACAAGCGCTTCATTGTGAAGATGTTCGCATTTGTGGACCCAGCCTCCCAGCGACGTTATCAGGGGAAGGTATTGGCACTGCAAGCAGTGGCTGTTGGCTGACCTGTAAATGTGGAATAATGCAAGCCCTGCTGTCCCTGCAGGGGTTCATCCACTGCAGTGTAGCTGTGTGCCGCCCATCGGCCACTGACAGCTGTGAGCAGAGGTGCTTCAGGAAAGGTGAGCTCCAGCCTGGCTTCCCTTCAGAATGGCTGTACGCATCTGACTCCTGCCTCCCTGCATTTCAGGTAGGGATGTTGCTGCTGCACACAAGAGCTCCTCCCCTGACACGACTGTGGTGTCCAGTGGGGAAATGCATCTGGTGGCCCCCAGAGTCGGACACATGGCTGGCCGGTGGTGATGGAAAGCTGGAAAGATGGAACACATCTCATAAAATTCTTCTTCAATCTTGAAATATCTTTCAACGACATTTATATTTCCGTGTATAACTTCTTTTAACAATCAGAGAATCCTGATATCAAGTACACACACAGCGTTACACAACGAGTAAACAGATTCAAGCTTTAACAGCTACGAAAATAAGGGATTTCAGTTTTAACGGGATAAAACTAACGGGATACAATTTTACACCCAAGGGGTGTAAAATAGTTACGGAAGTTTGTGGCAACTATTTTCACCCCTTGGGTTGCGAGTTTGCTTAGCAGGCGAAGTTATAATTATTAAAAAAGAAATATTATGGGTCCGTTTTGTCATACAGGTTTCTAATATACAAGATATTCAGATTTCGGTACTGTTGTGTATTATGCTTTCAAGTGGTCTGTACTGGACATGCGATTATTTAGACTCTTCGGACTTCAAGGTATTTTAATAAAACGTTTCAGTTCACGGGGTGGCATGGTGGTGCAGTGGTTAGCACTGTTGCCTCACGGGTACTCCGGCTTCACCCCGCAGTCCAAAAACATGCTGAGGCTAATTCGACTTGCTAAATTGCCCGTAGGTGTGCATGTGTGAGTGAATGGTGTGTGAGTGTGCCCTGCGATGGGCTGGCCCACAGTCCTGGGTTGTTCCCTGCCTCGTGCCTGTTGATTCCCGGATAGGACCCTCTCGTGACTCAGTAGGTTGGAAGATGGATGGATGGATGGATGGATGGATGGGTTTCAGTTCACTTTTGAAGATGATGAGTAAAATACTGCCACACAATGGCATTCCCCGCTGCCTACCCGGCTCATCCTTCCCCGCTGTCTGCCTGCCTGCCTGCACGCTCACCGCGATCGTAACACAAACAAGAGCAGTGCACATGTAAATTTAAAGCTCAGAATACAGATAGGATTTAAAACAAATTCTCATAAAATAGATAAATAAAACTGCATCTAAATTGTAAACAGCAAGACTTATGAATACCACCAGAACTGACCTGCATTCATAATTAAATTAACGAATCTAGGCAGCTAATTAAACCCTCACGTTACAGTATAGTGAAGTTGATTCGAAGCTTTAATATGACGTACATAGCCTGCTTACACGCAGTAGAAAACTAATAACTGGGTCTCCACATATACACTTACCACACAGACTTCAAGCAAGGACCAGCTTAATTTGCTAAAATAATAAAACACTATAATTCAGCAGGTGCACTAAAACATACATACGTACAAATACGCTGTATAAAAGATTATATCAGCACGAGCAGGACTCGTGGCTAATTTAAACGAGACATGGAGCAGACAGTGCGCAACGCTTTCATGCTGCTATTTTTAATGTACTACAAGTGTGTGAGCACCTCTCATGAGGAAGGTCATACAGTGTAATATGTTATAAATACCTGCTTAACTCCTGCTGTTATCAATACCGCGGGTGTGTTTTGAATCATGTAGGAGAGCGCGCCGCTGCCAGAGCTTGTAGCCAATGACGTCAATAAGCACAGGGTACAGTAGCGTCGGCAAGCCTTCAGGCATTATTTTAATACCCGACGACAAATCAAACATGTGTTATCCGTATATGATAAACTTCAGTGATAATTGCTCTCACTCAAGCAGCCACTAAACACAAACCATTGATTTCCAGTGGGTGCGCGCTGGAGTAACCGGCCTGGAAGCGCTCGTGCGCTTTTCGGACCTGGCGCTTGTACATCATGTACCCCAGCTTGGTCCTGGTGTAAAGCGTGTACCTAAAATGACAGTATGGGCAAGGAAATAGACACATTCATAGCTGCAGAGGAAATCTACAAAATTACGCAGAAACATCAACCAATACACTTTTGTCTCTTGAACAAATATATATTTTAAAACGCTGTTTCAAAGCGCCGACTGACTCGAAATCTTAACCGACGAGTGATGTAATCAGTCATATAGTGCAGGTTATTTTTAAATCTCGGATTTAGTAACTCCATTGATGTTTGTCAGCCTTTCGCAACGATTATTTTGCTTGTGTGAGATCCGACTATCTGACAGTAGCAGCATGTGCAAGTAAATCTGTATAGTTTTATACAAGGAGCAGAGGTTTGTATATATTAGCTTAAAATCTTTCTTTATGTAACAGTTTTACTACCTTGTAAATAGTCTGTAATTTTGCAAACCACTCCAACGCTACTTATGTAGCTAATTTTAGGTTTATAGGGGAATAATACAGATTTCGGGTAAGATTTCGTGCGTGAGTGTCTGAAAGTGTGAGTGTCGCGCCAGATGCGTTATAATTGGCAAACCTCTATAAACCCTACATATTTATTGGAATTAATGAACCACAGAAACCGTATCCATATAATTAGAATGACCCGATTTCAGGCCATGCGTCACGCTATCCAGATAAATAAATGAAATATAATATATGTCAATACGTCCCGGTTTGGACACGCTGCCCATCTACGAAAGTTTAATATGCAGCAAACGTAGCTTAACCGACACACACATCAAACCACTAGACACACAAAGAGAGGTAACACTCTACTAACACCTAGACAGTAGAAATTCCTGTGATCGGCATCCAAAGCTGTAACTTCATCCATTTTATATTGAATGTACGATGAAAGGTATAGATAAGGTGGAATGAGTAAATATTGGGTGCAAATGACTCTAGTCGGATCCAAATCGATTCCAAGCAACCTCGTGCGGTTTCCCTATTAACCCGATTACTGAACTGAAACGCAAATCGAGACAAGGAGGTATTTAAAGAACTAATTCAGGCTCTTGCGTATCACTCACATCCATCATGGAGAAATCGCGCTGTATTCAGCAGCTTTGGGCTCACGCAAGCATTTTACTCGCTGTTCTTGCCGTCTCTTTCGCGCAGAAAACGGCTGTCAAGAATTTCGTTTCCGCTTCAGCCAAATGCCAAGTGTATGAGAGGATTCCATGTGGCGATCCTGCTTTCGGCCAGGCTGCTTGTGAAGCCATAAACTGCTGCTTTGATGGCCAGCAGTGTTACTATGGGAATGCAGGTGAGGCTGATGCTTTCCTAGCATGGTTCTTCTGGCAAGTATGTGTGATCTATTAAATGGGCGTGTGTGGATCCCTCTTGCAGTGACTGTGCAGTGCACAAGGGATGGTCAGTTTGTGGTTGTGGTGGCCAAGGATTCCACTGTGCCCCAGCTGGATGTGGCCAGTGTCTCCCTGCTGGGTGGAAATGCTGCCCCTTGCCTCCCTGTTGCCACTACAAATGCCTTTGCCATCTACACCTTCCCTGTGACTGCCTGTGGCACTGTGGTCAAGGTGGGTTGTGTCCTTGGGAGCAGGCTGTGTGTGAGGCTCTTGCTGAGGTTTGTAGCTTACCTGTGGTTCCCTTTCTAGGTGGATGGTGACTATGTAGTGTATGAGAACAGGATGACGTCTTCATATGAAGTTGGTGTGGGCCCCCTGGGATCCATCACAAGGGACTCCCTCTACGAGTGAGTGGAGTCTTTGGCCCTGTAGCCCTCCTTGCTGGTGTCTGTATCTGATGGCCTGCTGTTGCCTGGCAGGCTCCTCTTCCAGTGTAGGTATTGGGGTGCTGAGGTTGCGTCCCTGGTGGCCGCTGTGAATACAGTTCCACCACCTCTGCCAGTAGCTGCTCCAGGGCCTCTGCGGGTGGAGCTGAGGCTGGCAAATGGCCAGTGTTACACTAAAGGGTGTGATGAAGGTACGGTGCAGCTTGACCCCTGCTGCTGTCCCTGTAGGTACATGGTGACTGGGTTTCCTTCCCCCCCCATGCTGGTATCTGCAGGAGCTGCTGCATATACCTCCTACTACCAGGACAGCGACTACCCTGTGACCAAGGTGTTGCGGCAGCCTGTATATGTTGAGGTTCGCATCCTGAATAGGACGGACCCCAACCTTGTCCTGGTTCTGGAGAACTGCTGGGCAACACCTGGCCTTGACCCTCTGAGCCTGCCTCAGTGGAACCTCCTGGTTGACAGGTGAGTGAGAAGCTGGCCCCTGAGGGGGCACTACCACCAAGAAAGAAGCCTTCCTTACTTGAGGTCTCCTGGTACAGGTGCCCCTACCAAGGTGACAAGTACCAGACCACCTTGGTTCCTGTGGATGCTTCCTCTGGGCTTCCCTTCCCAACCCACTACAAGCGCTTCATTGTGAAGATGTTCGCATTTGTGGACCCAGCCTCCCAGCGACGTTATCAGGGGAAGGTATTGGCACTGCAAGCAGTGGCTGTTGGCTGACCTGTAAATGTGGAATAATGCAAGCCCTGCTGTCCCTGCAGGGGTTCATCCACTGCAGTGTAGCTGTGTGCCGCCCATCGGCCACTGACAGCTGTGAGCAGAGGTGCTTCAGGAAAGGTGAGCTCCAGCCTGGCTTCCCTTCAGAATGGCTGTACGCATCTGACTCCTGCCTCCCTGCATTTCAGGTAGGGATGTTGCTGCTGCACACAAGAGCTCCTCCCCTGACACGACTGTGGTGTCCAGTGGGGAAATGCATCTGGTGGCCCCCAGAGTCGGACACATGGCTGGCCGGTGGTGATGGAAAGCTGGAAAGATGGAACACATCTCATAAAATTCTTCTTCAATCTTGAAATATCTTTCAACGACATTTATATTTCCGTGTATAACTTCTTTTAACAATCAGAGAATCCTGATATCAAGTACACACACAGCGTTACACAACGAGTAAACAGATTCAAGCTTTAACAGCTACGAAAATAAGGGATTTCAGTTTTAACGGGATAAAACTAACGGGATACAATTTTACACCCAAGGGGTGTAAAATAGTTACGGAAGTTTGTGGCAACTATTTTCACCCCTTGGGTTGCGAGTTTGCTTAGCAGGCGAAGTTATAATTATTAAAAAAGAAATATTATGGGTCCGTTTTGTCATACAGGTTTCTAATATACAAGATATTCAGATTTCGGTACTGTTGTGTATTATGCTTTCAAGTGGTCTGTACTGGACATGCGATTATTTAGACTCTTCGGACTTCAAGGTATTTTAATAAAACGTTTCAGTTCACGGGGTGGCATGGTGGTGCAGTGGTTAGCACTGTTGCCTCACGGGTACTCCGGCTTCACCCCGCAGTCCAAAAACATGCTGAGGCTAATTCGACTTGCTAAATTGCCCGTAGGTGTGCATGTGTGAGTGAATGGTGTGTGAGTGTGCCCTGCGATGGGCTGGCCCACAGTCCTGGGTTGTTCCCTGCCTCGTGCCTGTTGATTCCCGGATAGGACCCTCTCGTGACTCAGTAGGTTGGAAGATGGATGGATGGATGGATGGATGGATGGATGGGTTTCAGTTCACTTTTGAAGATGATGAGTAAAATACTGCCACACAATGGCATTCCCCGCTGCCTACCCGGCTCATCCTTCCCCGCTGTCTGCCTGCCTGCCTGCACGCTCACCGCGATCGTAACACAAACAAGAGCAGTGCACATGTAAATTTAAAGCTCAGAATACAGATAGGATTTAAAACAAATTCTCATAAAATAGATAAATAAAACTGCATCTAAATTGTAAACAGCAAGACTTATGAATACCACCAGAACTGACCTGCATTCATAATTAAATTAACGAATCTAGGCAGCTAATTAAACCCTCACGTTACAGTATAGTGAAGTTGATTCGAAGCTTTAATATGACGTACATAGCCTGCTTACACGCAGTAGAAAACTAATAACTGGGTCTCCACATATACACTTACCACACAGACTTCAAGCAAGGACCAGCTTAATTTGCTAAAATAATAAAACACTATAATTCAGCAGGTGCACTAAAACATACATACGTACAAATACGCTGTATAAAAGATTATATCAGCACGAGCAGGACTCGTGGCTAATTTAAACGAGACATGGAGCAGACAGTGCGCAACGCTTTCATGCTGCTATTTTTAATGTACTACAAGTGTGTGAGCACCTCTCATGAGGAAGGTCATACAGTGTAATATGTTATAAATACCTGCTTAACTCCTGCTGTTATCAATACCGCGGGTGTGTTTTGAATCATGTAGGAGAGCGCGCCGCTGCCAGAGCTTGTAGCCAATGACGTCAATAAGCACAGGGTACAGTAGCGTCGGCAAGCCTTCAGGCATTATTTTAATACCCGACGACAAATCAAACATGTGTTATCCGTATATGATAAACTTCAGTGATAATTGCTCTCACTCAAGCAGCCACTAAACACAAACCATTGATTTCCAGTGGGTGCGCGCTGGAGTAACCGGCCTGGAAGCGCTCGTGCGCTTTTCGGACCTGGCGCTTGTACATCATGTACCCCAGCTTGGTCCTGGTGTAAAGCGTGTACCTAAAATGACAGTATGGGCAAGGAAATAGACACATTCATAGCTGCAGAGGAAATCTACAAAATTACGCAGAAACATCAACCAATACACTTTTGTCTCTTGAACAAATATATATTTTAAAACGCTGTTTCAAAGCGCCGACTGACTCGAAATCTTAACCGACGAGTGATGTAATCAGTCATATAGTGCAGGTTATTTTTAAATCTCGGATTTAGTAACTCCATTGATGTTTGTCAGCCTTTCGCAACGATTATTTTGCTTGTGTGAGATCCGACTATCTGACAGTAGCAGCATGTGCAAGTAAATCTGTATAGTTTTATACAAGGAGCAGAGGTTTGTATATATTAGCTTAAAATCTTTCTTTATGTAACAGTTTTACTACCTTGTAAATAGTCTGTAATTTTGCAAACCACTCCAACGCTACTTATGTAGCTAATTTTAGGTTTATAGGGGAATAATACAGATTTCGGGTAAGATTTCGTGCGTGAGTGTCTGAAAGTGTGAGTGTCGCGCCAGATGCGTTATAATTGGCAAACCTCTATAAACCCTACATATTTATTGGAATTAATGAACCACAGAAACCGTATCCATATAATTAGAATGACCCGATTTCAGGCCATGCGTCACGCTATCCAGATAAATAAATGAAATATAATATATGTCAATACGTCCCGGTTTGGACACGCTGCCCATCTACGAAAGTTTAATATGCAGCAAACGTAGCTTAACCGACACACACATCAAACCACTAGACACACAAAGAGAGGTAACACTCTACTAACACCTAGACAGTAGAAATTCCTGTGATCGGCATCCAAAGCTGTAACTTCATCCATTTTATATTGAATGTACGATGAAAGGTATAGATAAGGTGGAATGAGTAAATATTGGGTGCAAATGACTCTAGTCGGATCCAAATCGATTCCAAGCAACCTCGTGCGGTTTCCCTATTAACCCGATTACTGAACTGAAACGCAAATCGAGACAAGGAGGTATTTAAAGAACTAATTCAGGCTCTTGCGTATCACTCACATCCATCATGGAGAAATCGCGCTGTATTCAGCAGCTTTGGGCTCACGCAAGCATTTTACTCGCTGTTCTTGCCGTCTCTTTCGCGCAGAAAACGGCTGTCAAGAATTTCGTTTCCGCTTCAGCCAAATGCCAAGTGTATGAGAGGATTCCATGTGGCGATCCTGCTTTCGGCCAGGCTGCTTGTGAAGCCATAAACTGCTGCTTTGATGGCCAGCAGTGTTACTATGGGAATGCAGGTGAGGCTGATGCTTTCCTAGCATGGTTCTTCTGGCAAGTATGTGTGATCTATTAAATGGGCGTGTGTGGATCCCTCTTGCAGTGACTGTGCAGTGCACAAGGGATGGTCAGTTTGTGGTTGTGGTGGCCAAGGATTCCACTGTGCCCCAGCTGGATGTGGCCAGTGTCTCCCTGCTGGGTGGAAATGCTGCCCCTTGCCTCCCTGTTGCCACTACAAATGCCTTTGCCATCTACACCTTCCCTGTGACTGCCTGTGGCACTGTGGTCAAGGTGGGTTGTGTCCTTGGGAGCAGGCTGTGTGTGAGGCTCTTGCTGAGGTTTGTAGCTTACCTGTGGTTCCCTTTCTAGGTGGATGGTGACTATGTAGTGTATGAGAACAGGATGACGTCTTCATATGAAGTTGGTGTGGGCCCCCTGGGATCCATCACAAGGGACTCCCTCTACGAGTGAGTGGAGTCTTTGGCCCTGTAGCCCTCCTTGCTGGTGTCTGTATCTGATGGCCTGCTGTTGCCTGGCAGGCTCCTCTTCCAGTGTAGGTATTGGGGTGCTGAGGTTGCGTCCCTGGTGGCCGCTGTGAATACAGTTCCACCACCTCTGCCAGTAGCTGCTCCAGGGCCTCTGCGGGTGGAGCTGAGGCTGGCAAATGGCCAGTGTTACACTAAAGGGTGTGATGAAGGTACGGTGCAGCTTGACCCCTGCTGCTGTCCCTGTAGGTACATGGTGACTGGGTTTCCTTCCCCCCCCATGCTGGTATCTGCAGGAGCTGCTGCATATACCTCCTACTACCAGGACAGCGACTACCCTGTGACCAAGGTGTTGCGGCAGCCTGTATATGTTGAGGTTCGCATCCTGAATAGGACGGACCCCAACCTTGTCCTGGTTCTGGAGAACTGCTGGGCAACACCTGGCCTTGACCCTCTGAGCCTGCCTCAGTGGAACCTCCTGGTTGACAGGTGAGTGAGAAGCTGTCCCCTGAGGGGGCACTACCACCAAGAAAGAAGCCTTCCTTACTTGAGGTCTCCTGGTACAGGTGCCCCTACCAAGGTGACAAGTACCAGACCACCTTGGTTCCTGTGGATGCTTCCTCTGGGCTTCCCTTCCCAACCCACTACAAGCGCTTCATTGTGAAGATGTTCGCATTTGTGGACCCAGCCTCCCAGCGACGTTATCAGGGGAAGGTATTGGCACTGCAAGCAGTGGCTGTTGGCTGACCTGTAAATGTGGAATAATGCAAGCCCTGCTGTCCCTGCAGGGGTTCATCCACTGCAGTGTAGCTGTGTGCCGCCCATCGGCCACTGACAGCTGTGAGCAGAGGTGCTTCAGGAAAGGTGAGCTCCAGCCTGGCTTCCCTTCAGAATGGCTGTACGCATCTGACTCCTGCCTCCCTGCATTTCAGGTAGGGATGTTGCTGCTGCACACAAGAGCTCCTCCCCTGACACGACTGTGGTGTCCAGTGGGGAAATGCATCTGGTGGCCCCCAGAGTCGGACACATGGCTGGCCGGTGGTGATGGAAAGCTGCTCCTAGTGGGTGAATGTGTTCTCACAGCTGCTGTGGGCTTGTGCCTTAATAAAAGGTGTTGACTTTACATTCTGCTTGTCCTGTTCTCTCTGTGCATGGAGTGTTTTAGGGGGGGGGGGTGACTGGTTTAGGTGGACTTCTTGTGACTCGTTCCTCCAAATGAGATGGTGGCATCTCGTATAGCAGGAGCCACAAGAACACATCTCCCCACCCCAGAAGACTCTGTCTCCAGACATGACCCATGTGGCCAGGCTGTCTCTGCTGGCACAGAAATCGATGTGGCAACAGTGGACCCTTTACTTGTCCTTGCTGTAGGATGCAACCAGTCAAAGCCCTTTGGCTCTCACCAGGAACCTCCTCCTTGACAGCCTCTACTGGCAGAAACTGACTGTTCTACCAGGGTGAACTGCACATGGCATCTGACTAGGTGGACACTAACACCTATTGGGGTCAGCCCCAGCTGACACTGGGAAGTTCGGGGTAAGCAGTTGTGGAAAATGGATGGATATACTGGTCCCTTGATGCCTGCTATAAGGAGACTTTACTGTGTGTGAATGTATATTGTTACGACTGCTTGGCTCAAACAGTCCAAATGTGCAAAGGGAAACCAAACTGTAGCCTTCAAATGAATTTATTCACATAACCCATATATACAGTAAATACCGATCAGACAAACATAGTCGTATAATCAACGGTAATTCGCCCAGGAGTATGTAGGTTAAGGCAGTTCAAGGGTGCTCCCCATTTAAGCAGGCATCTCATATCACCTCACCGCTCTGCAACGCACACAAATACAAAAAGGGGCGAAGCCATCGTAACGTGTGTGTGTATATATGGTGCAAGCAGGGAATAAACTAGCATTTTTGGCGTTATCCAAGTTCAAAAGACCGAAAAAGCCAAATGCAAACTCGGCTACCAGTAATAGCTGAAGGTAGAGGAGAGTTCCGGGGAAAAAAATCAAGCAACTAGTATCTTGCGTCGCTGAATTCTGCATCGAGGGAATTGCAAAACCACCGGGAATCAATTTAACTGTGACAGCGCCGTAGTTCAATTAGTTACACCTGGATTTTAAAACAAGATCTAACATATTGTACAAACATTACATTAAATTGTCAAATCTGGTTACATTTTATCATTCGTAGGATTTAGTAGAACGTCCCCGAGACATAAAATGTCTTATCCCAATCGATCAGATAGGAAACCTGCAAATTATTTTAAAAGCACAATATTAAGCACATGTATTATATATTATAATTCCTCCTCACCAGTGTTTGTGCGCACACAGGATTGCGTCTAAAGTGCTTTATTTTAGACTAATAATCTGTATGCAGAAATGTATGTTCATATACTTGTATAATAATTGTATAATTATAATAATTTAAGCTCACATACCTGTATGGTTTGTGTGGCGGCTGGATCCACGACAACAGCAAGCTTTGCTTCCCTGTCAATGACCAAGTAGCTGTAGTTGTCCGTAAGACGGGAAACGGCATTATTTTAATACCTGACGGCAGATCAAACGTGTTGTCCGTATGTAAGGCCACTTAAAAAAAAAATTGGTTCTCGTACTTTTTTTGGAGGGGGTGGGTCGGGCGGGAGGGATTTTTAATTTTATTTTTTTACAAATTTTGATTGTTTGGACTTTCAAATATGTAGGAAAATACATACCGAAGAGAGCAGACCTACTTAGTACGCCTCCTCAGTTCTTCCAGTTTGTTGCGTTTCAAATATATTAAATATAAGAAAATACAAGAATGTAAATTCCTTGATCCATGTGTAGCTCATAAATGCCTTCCCAACTATGGATTTGGGTATTTTATGCTGATGTTTCATTCGTGAATATAAAAATGATACTATTTGAAACCAATATTCTGTTTGTCATTCCCATTCTAAATGGGAACTGGTCCCACCTCCCCTCAAGGCACAAGGAAGACACATCTCGGCTCTTCTCTGTCCTGGCACCTAAGTGGTGGAATGAACTCCCTAGATGTCCGAACAGCTGAATCCTTGAATGTCTTCAAGCGACGACTCAAAACATTCCTTTTTCAGAAATACCTGACGTAGAACTTCTGTATTCTTACTCGGCTCTTTTCTGGTGTGTGTGTGTGTGTGTTTTAAAAAATAAAATAAAAATCTGCACTACTCAACGGAGTTCAGACAGATGGTATTCATAGCTTGGGTCCTTATTGAACTAGCATCGGAAATTCATCGCAGAGTCTCAAAGCACTTATGCAAGTCGCTCTGGCTAAGGGCGTCTTCCAAATACTGTAAATGCATTTAAACTATTTAATAAGAATGCAATCATATGGTTGGTATTTAGTTCGTTGTTTATTTTGCACGAGTTTAGCGAAGCATTTCAAAATTTTGCACAAATCTTCCCCGCTTATCATGTGCCGTCTGATTTTTACAAGCCGTGCCGTAGAGCGATTCCAGCATTTCAGTCTTCCGGCTCCTGCTGCCACTTGTGCCATTTGAAGGCGCAGATGAAAGGTTTCCGTTTGATGCACCAGTCATCATTCCATTCTCCCAAGTCTGCAAGAAGTCACACAGGCTGAAGCAAACCCTCTTCATAATACCATAAACTTGTTATATAAAAATCGGCATATTTCTCAAAACACTACTGAAGTTCCACTAAAAGAAAAAGAGCAAGTAAAATTCAGAAAATTTTAGACAGGATTACAGTCAGGTGAGGAGATGCCTTGTCCGGCAGAGTTTGTTCTTTAGTTAATGTTTCTGCTGGGAAAATTCACTTTGGACAAAGGAGTTCAAGTAGATTTGGTCAATTACAGTATAAAATGTTCTGCAAGTAACCATTTTCCATGATTCCCTCTGGCTACTTTCCCCTACATCACTCTTCTCCCATCTACACCACTCTCCATTCTCTTACCTTTCCAGTTCATCTCCACACAGTTCTCATGATTTCCAGCATCATCTGGTTGATCTGGAACCCATTTCTCAAAATCCCAAGCAGAACCATCTGTCCAGATGAATGTACTTGACTGTTAGGGGAGAGAGAGCGATATCACAGGTCACTAGTCTGATATTACCATCCCAGGCTCACAGTAACATTACAAGGCACATGGACATCCCTGCCCTGTTCCCACGTCTCCCTGCGCTCCATCACCTGACCAAACCTTTGACCGCCCAACCAGATCCTTGGTGAGGAGGGGTTGTATTCCAACACGATGGCCAAGACATCCGCATTTGTTTGTTCATCGTGCACGGAGACCAGGTGACCCCCTGAAGCTGCCTGCCTGCAAGCAGACTGGTACACAAAAGGAACAATTAATCTGAATGCAGTATAGAAGTAATACAGATGTTGGCTCTGATACTGTTAGAATGAAATGCTTACAGATGTGCTACAAAATGAGGCACCTGGAGGACGGTTTGGGCTTTACCTCGGCATCGGCAAAGGAGCTTGGTGTGTTGAAATACTTTGCACAGTAGCGGCCCACTTTGTGCCAGTAGCGTTTACCACACTGCTTTGGGAAGTGGAGATCTACATTGTCTAGGGGAGCAGAGAAAACAATCCCATGGGGCTGTGCTATAACCCTGTTCTCTGACATTATCTAATCATACAAACATGTCTGGGAAACAGCCTTTAACTAGGACTGAGGTAACATACGGAATCAAACCAAGCTAAACAAAATCATTTGGATTTGGTCCTGAATGCCCCAGGCTTATGTCTGACCCTCCGCACAATGGCCTGCAAGTGATCAGGATGGCTTTCAGAACACTGACCATCAGCCATTGCAGCAGGCATGGCAGCCAGGCAGAGGAGTGCAACCCCCAGCAAGCTTGGAGTCCTCATGTCTTGGTTCAGTCCCACAGCAACTCTCTGCAGAGCAAATTAGAGGTTAGTTCCTTTATATGATGATCCCCCAATACCATGGTGATTAGACACCACATGCTTGGTATTATACAATTAAAGAATTACAGCACTATTGCCACTGGAAAAACAGCATCGTATTTGTGCACAAGTGGTTCAAGTTTATTATACCACCTCAGAAGACTGCCTGACGGCATAAAGGGAGACAGCTCCCTCTAGTGGTATGTGGAGTTGTCACGTACCGTCGTTTGAGAACCACAGGTGTACACGATCAGCGGGAGTTGACACCGAATAGACAGCACTTATGAAGCCACCTTGGCAAGTACCGATAAGGACAGAAGTTAAAATGTGTATCCCTGACAAGAAGCAAATTCACACATGTTCCACCCACAGACGTACCACAAGAGAACGATCACGTCAACGGACCCTGTAAGGCCGGAGCCCACGCCAAAACTGAGGAATAATGCAACTGGAAGCAAGAGAGCCAATGGTCCCCAATATGTAGGGCTCTGGCAAGCCCACCACCACCTCTGCCTACTCCGCAGGTACCACTACCCCCGCTAATTCTGAAACTTCTACAGTTCAACTGAGAAGGGTGGGAGGACTGCCCTATAACACTGAGTCAATACAGCAGCAACATCATACAAAACCATACGCAGAATTTCGACAACTCGCCTTTGAAGATCTGTGACTCTTCTTTCCTTCGTTTTCTGGTTCATTCTGTACTTTTTAATATACTTTTGTTACCCCCCTGTTGTTCCGATTCCCGTGTGTGCCACGCCCTCTCGTTTGCCTCGTGTGGAATCCGCGTGTCTTCAGCTGTTTCTAGTTGTGTTGATTAGTTTGGTGTATTTAAGTCCGTATCTGTGTGTGTGTCTCCTTAGTCCGGTCATTGACGTCGTTCTGTGGTATGGAGTTAGAACCCTGCCAATACGTCACAAATACACAGAACACGTTTCACAAATGCCCCACGATCGGTAAACAAACCGGATGTAATTCAAAAATAACGAGCAATTCGCAAACGTGCACATCATGCTGTACAAATACAAAACATACGTCTCACACAAACACAATGCGCTTCGCAAATACAAGACACTGCTGTCAAACCAACACAATGCGTTTTGCTAATACAAATGCAGCTAGCAAAAACGAAAAGAGCGTCTTCCACAAGTATAAATACAGAATAAAACCAATAAGAAATATTTCGTCATTGTTGTTGGTGATTTTTTACATTTCCTACAAGTACACAGCAAGGTAAAACATTTGTGGATCCCGTGACTTTTGGCACCGTTATTCCACGCGAATAGGATGAGCTCCCAGGCAGCAGGTGGCGCCAGAGGGGAGCAGCGTCCAATTCAGCTCATTCAACCTTCGATTCGTGGAGCTCTATTGTTCTACCGGAGATCGGGGAGAGCGCGGGGTGCGGAGCGTCACGTATGAGCGGTCAACAGATAAATATTTTTATCTATCAGATATCATATTTCAACATAGTTAACTCTAATAACGACGTGTAACGTGAAAATAATCATTTTAACCGTATTGTAGACACTGCAGTTAGTTGATGTTTGTGCTATGCAAACTTTTTTAAAATCCAGCATATGTATTTTTTATTAACAACTAAAGTAATAGTAGTCACGCCGGACGAACGTAGGGCGAATAGCAATATTTTCAGAGTCGTGATCTCGGATGGTCTCGAAATAAAATCCCGAGACCGAGACGGGACCCGAGTACTACAACCCTACTGTTTCCTTTTTAGGCCACTTAAAAAAAAAAATGGTTCTCGTCCTTTTTTTTTGGAGGGGGTGGGTCGGACGGGAGGGATTTAAAATTTTTTTTTTTTTTACAAATTTTGATTGTTTGGACTTTCAAATATGTAAGAAAATACATATTTGAAAATACATACCGAAGAGAGCAGACCTACTTAGTACGCCTCCTCAGTTCTTCCAGTTTGTTGCGTTTCAAATATATTAAATGTAAGAAAATACAAGAATGTAAATTCCTTGATCCATGTGTATCTCATAAATGCCTTCCCAACTATGGATTTGGATACTTTTGCTGATGTTTCATTCGTGAATATAAAAATGATACTATTTGAAACCAATATTCTGTTTGTCATTCCCATTCTAAATGAACAACCAAGATTTTAAAATATATATCTAGAAAGAAAGTGTATTAAAACATGTTAAAACACGAGGAATTTACAAAATACAGGAACCTGAATGGTTGACCAAGGAAATGCAACTCTACAAACAAGTACTTAAGAACATGTACCACATAACCTCCCCAGATTTAAATCTTTGCACCAGCCCATCTCAGGTAGAGACAAATTTAGGTTCATGAAACCATTCCAAGACTAGGATTACACAATGTGGATCAATCGTCGATGTGGAATGCGCGGGAAATTCAAATTTCATCATTCTTGGGCATTTTCCATGCAATTTTTACGAAATAAAATAAAAATTCGGGTCGGAGGCATTTCGGCGGGTCGGGCGGGGACGAGAACCAATTTTTTTTTTTTTTAAGTGGCCTAATAAACTTCAGTGATAATCGCTCTCCCTCACGCAGCCATTAAACACAAACCATTCATTTCCACTGGGTGCGCGCTGGAGTGACCGGCCGGGAAGCTGCGCTTTGCGGACCTGGCGCTTGTAGAACATGTACCCCAGCTTGGTCCTGGTGTAAAGCGTGTACCTAAAATGACAGTATGGACAAGGAAATCGACACATTCATAGCTGCAGAGGAAATCTGTAAAATTACGCAGAAACTTCATCCAATACACCTTTGTCCCTTGAGCAAATATAATTTAAAACGTTTCATGCCGACTGCCTCGAAATAATAACCGACGAGTGATGTAATCAGTCATATAGTGCAGGTTATTTTAAAATGTCGGGTTTAGTAACTCCGTTGATTATCAACCTTGCGCAGCCATTATTTTGCTTGTGGGAGATCCGACTATCTGACAGTAGCAGCATCAGCAAGTAAATCTGTAAAGTTTTATACAAGCAGAGGTTTGTATATATTACCTTCAAATCTTTCACAGTCCAGCAGTAGTGAAAATACAAGCAATGCAGCCAAATGTAATAGCAGTGCTAGATGCTACACGAAAAGCACGTATACCTCTATATCATTGGTCACACTGTTTTCCCATGTTCCCTGTTGGCCACATGGCTCAAGGTGCTGCGCATGCCGCTGCCTGTGATCCCCCGTCTTGTGCCTCGTCTGTTTTTGCAGTTCGCTAAATTTGGTTCCCTTGTTTCAGTTTAGTCCCCTTTTCATTTGTATTCGGTGTTGGTTTTTACTGTCAGTTTTCACCATTGTTAGATTCTAACAATGTTTTAGTTTCACCTGTGAGCTGTTTACCCAGTCTTTATTCTCACCTGTCGTGTTAGTCATGTTACCCAGTTTCAAACCTCCAGTGGTTCATTGATTGTGAATGTTTTTGATTCTTGATATGTTTACTACATATTTCATACTGCCTGCCTATTTTGAGAGTCTATTCTTCCCTCTTGGTTTTTGACCACTCGTGGGCCTTCTGCATTTGAGTTCTTAGTTTTGTTTGAATAAATCCCCATTTGCTGTGAGCTGCAAGTGCATCGTCCATTTGTTGGCATCATGCCTTGTTCCCATATGCAGAGATCGTATTACTGCAAAAGGACCACAAAGCTATGACTAGCAGCTAAGTGTCCAATGAAGACCAGGTCCTCACTACACAATCCCTTGGTGAGGCCTAGTTCACATGCAACTTGCCCTTTCCGCAATCCCATCCGATTTAAGCTTAACATGCTGGCAAGAACAAATTTAACAGCGAATGGTGAACACTGGTCTAATGTGTTCAGTAATGCTAGTATGCCCAGTGGGGTTGGGCAGCCAATTGAGCTGAAGCCTCCAGAGATTTCTCTCCCTTTGGAGAAAAACCTGTCATCTGGCTCTCATTCCCCCTATTTGTGTTACGGGAGATGTGAAGGACCTTGTGATGTGAATTACATTCAGTGCCTTTCATGCAAAGTAGAAAATGCAGTTACCTGTGAACCTTCCCCAGTTCATAGGATCTCCACATACTGCAAGACCAGTTTGCCAACCTCTACTGTGGTAAGAGGCTCCAGTAAGAAGCTACATCACCGACAGCCATTAGGTTATGGTGCTAGGGTGGGTGGTGTTCTAGTCAGATGCCATGTGTAGTTCACCCTGGTAGAACAGTCAGTTTCTGCCAGTAGAGGCTGTCAAGGAGGAGGTTCCTGGTGACAGCCAAAGGGCTTTGACTGGTTGCATCCTACAGCAAGGACAAGTAAAGGGTCCACTGTTGCCACATCAATTTCAGTGCCAGCAGAGACAGCCTGGCCACATGGGTCATGTCTGGAGACAGAGTCTTCTGGGGTGGGGAGATGTGTTATTGTGGCTCCTGCTATACGAGTTGCCACCATATCATTTGGAGGAACAAGTCACAAGAAGTCCACCTAAACCAGTCACCCCCCCAAAATCCTCCAAGCACAGAGAGAACAGGACAAGCAGAATGTAAAGTCAGCACCTTTTATTAAGGCACAAGCCCACAGCAGCTGTGAGAACACATTCACCCACTAGGAGCAGCTTTCCATCACCACCGGCCAGCCATGTGTCCGACTCTGGGGGCCACCAGATGCATTTCCCCACTGGACACCACAGCCGTGTCAGGGGAGGAGCTCTTGTGTGCAGCAGCAACATCCCTACCTGAAATGCAGGGAGGCAGGAGTCAGATGCGTACAGCCATTCTGAAGGGAAGCCAGGCTGGAGCTCACCTTTCCTGAAGCACCTCTGCTCACAGCTGTCAGTGGCCGATGGGCGGCACACAGCTACACTGCAGTGGATGAACCCCTGCAGAGACAGCAGGGCTTGCATTATTCCACATTCACAGGCCAGCCAACAGCCACTGCTTGCAGTGCCAATACCTTGCCCTGATAACGTCGCTGGGAGGCTGGGTCCACAAATGCGAACATCTTCACAATGAAGCGCTTGTAGTGGGTTGGGAAGGGAAGCCCAGAGGAAGCATCCACAGGAACCAAGGTGGTCTGGTACTTGTCACCTTGGTAGGGGCACCTGTACCAAGAGGCCTCAAGTAAGGAAGGCTTCTTCCTTGGTGGTAGTGCCCCCTCAGGGGCCAGCTTTTCACTCACCCATCAACCAAGAGGCTCCACTGAGGCAGGCTCAGAGGGTCAAGGCCAGGTGTTGCCCAGCAGTTCTCCAGAACCAGGACAAGGTTGGGGTCTGTCCTATTCAGGATGCGAACCTCAACGTATACAGGCTGCCGCAAGACCTTGGTCACAGGGTAGTCGCTGTCCTGGTAGTAGGAGGTATATGCAGCAGCTCCTGCAGATACCAGCATGGGGGGGAAGGAAACCCAGTCACCATGTACCTACAGGGACAGCAGCAGGGGTCAAGCTGCACCGTACCTTCATCACACCCTTTAGTGTAACACTGGCCATTTGCCAGCCTCAGCTCCACCCGCAGAGGCCCTGGAGCAGCTACTGGCAGAGGTGGTGGAACTGTATTCACAGCGGCCACCAGGGAAGCAACCTCAGCACCCCAATACCTACACTGGAAGAGCAGCCTGCCAGGCAACAGCAGGCCATCAGATACAGACACCAGCAAGGAGGGCTACAGGGCCAAAGACTCCACTCACTCGTAGAGGGAGTCCCTTGTGATGGATCCCAGGGGGCCCACACCAACTTCATATGAAGACGTCATCCTGTTCTCATACACTACATAGTCACCATCCACCTAGAAAGGGAACCACAGGTAAGCTACAAACCTCAGCAAGAGCCTCACACAGCCTGCTCCCAAGGACACAACCCACCTTGACCACAGTGCCACAGGCAGTCACAGGGAAGGTGTAGATGGCAAAGGCATTCGTAGTGGCAACAGGGAGGCAAGGGGCAGCATTTCCACCCAGCAGGGAGACACTGGCCACATCCAGCTGGGGCACAGTGGAATCCTTGGCCACCACAACCACAAACTGACCATCCCTTGTGCACTGCACAATCACTGCAAGAGGGATCCACACACGCCCATTTAATAGATCACACACACACTTGCCAGAAGAACCATGCTAGGAAAGCATCAGCCTCACCTGCATTCCCATAGTAACACTGCTGGCCATCAAAGCAGCAGTTTATGGCTTCACAAGCAGCCTGGCCAAAAGCAGGATCGCCACATGGAACCCTCTCATACACTTGGCATTTGGCTGAAGCGGAAACGAAATTCTTGACAGCCGTTTTCTGCGCGAAAGAGACGGCAAGAACAGCGAGTAAAATGCTTGCGTGAGCCCAAAGCTGCTGAATACAGCGCGATTTCGCCATGATGGATGTGAGTGATGCACAGGAGGCTGAATTAGTTCTTTAAATACCTCCTTGTCTCGATTTGCGTTTCTGTTCAGTAATCGGGTTAATAGGGAAACCGCACGAGGTTGCTTGGAATCGACTTGGATCCGACTAGAGTCATTTGCACCCAATATTTACTCATTCCACTTTATCTACTTAATATCTACGCAGCCCACTAAATCCCTAATATTATATTTATTATGTTCTGCGTGCAAAATCTAATTATTATAAGTTAAATTCTATGTGAAGCGCACATTATATATTTACAGCATATCATCCTGAACGCAGAAGGGTATTATACTGGTCTCACTAGATAAATAATTCGGCTATAGAGCAGACTAACGTGAACATGGATTGGCGAACACATCTCATAAAATTCTTCTTCAATCTTGAAATATCTTTCAACGACATTTATATTTCCGTGTATAACTTCTTTTAACAATCAGAGAATCCTGATATCAAGTACACACACAGCGTTACACAACGAGTAAACAGATTCAAGCTTTAACAGCTACGAAAATAAGGGATTTCAGTTTTAACGGGATAAAACTAACGGGATACAATTTTACACCCAAGGGGTGTAAAATAGTTACGGAAGTTTGTGGCAACTATTTTCACCCCTTGGGTTGCGAGTTTGCTTAGCAGGCGAAGTTATAATTATTAAAAAAGAAATATTATGGGTCCGTTTTGTCATACAGGTTTCTAATATACAAGATATTCAGATTTCGGTACTGTTGTGTATTATGCTTTCAAGTGGTCTGTACTGGACATGCGATTATTTAGACTCTTCGGACTTCAAGGTATTTTAATAAAACGTTTCAGTTCACGGGGTGGCATGGTGGTGCAGTGGTTAGCACTGTTGCCTCACGGGTACTCCGGCTTCACCCCGCAGTCCAAAAACATGCTGAGGCTAATTCGACTTGCTAAATTGCCCGTAGGTGTGCATGTGTGAGTGAATGGTGTGTGAGTGTGCCCTGCGATGGGCTGGCCCACAGTCCTGGGTTGTTCCCTGCCTCGTGCCTGTTGATTCCCGGATAGGACCCTCTCGTGACTCAGTAGGTTGGAAGATGGATGGATGGATGGATGGATGGATGGATGGGTTTCAGTTCACTTTTGAAGATGATGAGTAAAATACTGCCACACAATGGCATTCCCCGCTGCCTACCCGGCTCATCCTTCCCCGCTGTCTGCCTGCCTGCCTGCACGCTCACCGCGATCGTAACACAAACAAGAGCAGTGCACATGTAAATTTAAAGCTCAGAATACAGATAGGATTTAAAACAAATTCTCATAAAATAGATAAATAAAACTGCATCTAAATTGTAAACAGCAAGACTTATGAATACCACCAGAACTGACCTGCATTCATAATTAAATTAACGAATCTAGGCAGCTAATTAAACCCTCACGTTACAGTATAGTGAAGTTGATTCGAAGCTTTAATATGACGTACATAGCCTGCTTACACGCAGTAGAAAACTAATAACTGGGTCTCCACATATACACTTACCACACAGACTTCAAGCAAGGACCAGCTTAATTTGCTAAAATAATAAAACACTATAATTCAGCAGGTGCACTAAAACATACATACGTACAAATACGCTGTATAAAAGATTATATCAGCACGAGCAGGACTCGTGGCTAATTTAAACGAGACATGGAGCAGACAGTGCGCAACGCTTTCATGCTGCTATTTTTAATGTACTACAAGTGTGTGAGCACCTCTCATGAGGAAGGTCATACAGTGTAATATGTTATAAATACCTGCTTAACTCCTGCTGTTATCAATACCGCGGGTGTGTTTTGAATCATGTAGGAGAGCGCGCCGCTGCCAGAGCTTGTAGCCAATGACGTCAATAAGCACAGGGTACAGTAGCGTCGGCAAGCCTTCAGGCATTATTTTAATACCCGACGACAAATCAAACATGTGTTATCCGTATATGATAAACTTCAGTGATAATTGCTCTCACTCAAGCAGCCACTAAACACAAACCATTGATTTCCAGTGGGTGCGCGCTGGAGTAACCGGCCTGGAAGCGCTCGTGCGCTTTTCGGACCTGGCGCTTGTACATCATGTACCCCAGCTTGGTCCTGGTGTAAAGCGTGTACCTAAAATGACAGTATGGGCAAGGAAATAGACACATTCATAGCTGCAGAGGAAATCTACAAAATTACGCAGAAACATCAACCAATACACTTTTGTCTCTTGAACAAATATATATTTTAAAACGCTGTTTCATGCCGACTGACTCGAAATCTTAACCGACGAGTGATGTAATCAGTCATATAGTGCAGGTTATTTTAAAATGTCGGGTTTAGTAACTCCGTTGATTATCAACCTTGCGCAGCCATTATTTTGCTTGTGGGAGATCCGACTATCTGACAGTAGCAGCATCAGCAAGTAAATCTGTAAAGTTTTATACAAGCAGAGGTTTGTATATATTAGCTTAAAATCTTTCTTTATGTAACAGTTTTACTACCTTGTAAATAGTCTGTAAGTTTTGCAAACCACCCCAACGCTACTTATGTAGCTAATTTTAGGTTTATAGGGGAATAATACAGATTTCGGGTAAGATTTCGTGCGTGAGTGTCTGAAAGTGTGAGTGTCGCGCCAGATGCGTTATAATTGGCAAACCTCTATAAACCCTACATATTTATTGGAATTAATGAACCACAGAAACCGTATCCATATAATTAGAATGACCCGATTTCAGGCCATGCGTCACGCTATCCAGATAAATAAATGAAATATAATATATGTCAATACGTCCCGGTTTGGACACGCTGCCCATCTACGAAAGTTTAATATGCAGCAAACGTAGCTTAACCGACACACACATCAAACCACTAGACACACAAAGAGAGGTAACACTCTACTAACACCTAGACAGTAGAAATTCCTGTGATCGGCATCCAAAGCTGTAACTTCATCCATTTTATATTGAATGTACGATGAAAGGTATAGATAAGGTGGAATGAGTAAATATTGGGTGCAAATGACTCTAGTCGGATCCAAATCGATTCCAAGCAACCTCGTGCGGTTTCCCTATTAACCCGATTACTGAACTGAAACGCAAATCGAGACAAGGAGGTATTTAAAGAACTAATTCAGGCTCTTGCGTATCACTCACATCCATCATGGAGAAATCGCGCTGTATTCAGCAGCTTTGGGCTCACGCAAGCATTTTACTCGCTGTTCTTGCCGTCTCTTTCGCGCAGAAAACGGCTGTCAAGAATTTCGTTTCCGCTTCAGCCAAATGCCAAGTGTATGAGAGGATTCCATGTGGCGATCCTGCTTTCGGCCAGGCTGCTTGTGAAGCCATAAACTGCTGCTTTGATGGCCAGCAGTGTTACTATGGGAATGCAGGTGAGGCTGATGCTTTCCTAGCATGGTTCTTCTGGCAAGTATGTGTGATCTATTAAATGGGCGTGTGTGGATCCCTCTTGCAGTGACTGTGCAGTGCACAAGGGATGGTCAGTTTGTGGTTGTGGTGGCCAAGGATTCCACTGTGCCCCAGCTGGATGTGGCCAGTGTCTCCCTGCTGGGTGGAAATGCTGCCCCTTGCCTCCCTGTTGCCACTACAAATGCCTTTGCCATCTACACCTTCCCTGTGACTGCCTGTGGCACGGTGGTCAAGGTGGGTTGTGTCCTTGGGAGCAGGCTGTGTGTGAGGCTCTTGCTGAGGTTTGTAGCTTACCTGTGGTTCCCTTTCTAGGTGGATGGTGACTATGTAGTGTATGAGAACAGGATGACGTCTTCATATGAAGTTGGTGTGGGCCCCCTGGGATCCATCACAAGGGACTCCCTCTACGAGTGAGTGGAGTCTTTGGCCCTGTAGCCCTCCTTGCTGGTGTCTGTATCTGATGGCCTGCTGTTGCCTGGCAGGCTCCTCTTCCAGTGTAGGTATTGGGGTGCTGAGGTTGCTTCCCTGGTGGCCGCTGTGAATACAGTTCCACCACCTCTGCCAGTAGCTGCTCCAGGGCCTCTGCGGGTGGAGCTGAGGCTGGCAAATGGCCAGTGTTACACTAAAGGGTGTGATGAAGGTACGGTACAGCTTGAGCCCTGCTGCTGTCCCTGTAGGTACATGGTGACTGGGTTTCCTTCCCCCCCCATGCTGGTATCTGCAGGAGCTGCTGCATATACCTCCTACTACCAGGACAGCGACTACCCTGTGACCAAGGTGTTGCGGCAGCCTGTATATGTTGAGGTTCGCATCCTGAATAGGACGGACCCCAACCTTGTCCTGGTTCTGGAGAACTGCTGGGCAACACCTGGCCTTGACCCTCTGAGCCTGCCTCAGTGGAACCTCCTGGTTGACAGGTGAGTGAGAAGCTGTCCCCTGAGGGGGCACTACCACCAAGGAAGAAGCCTTCCTTACTTGAGGTCTCCTGGTACAGGTGCCCCTACCAAGGTGACAAGTACCAGACCACCTTGGTTCCTGTGGATGCTTCCTCTGGGCTTCCCTTCCCAACCCACTACAAGCGCTTCATTGTGAAGATGTTCGCATTTGTGGACCCAGCCTCCCAGCGACGTTATCAGGGGAAGGTATTGGCACTGCAAGCAGTGGCTGTTGGCTGACCTGTAAATGTGGAATAATGCAAGCCCTGCTGTCCCTGCAGGGGTTCATCCACTGCAGTGTAGCTGTGTGCCGCCCATCGGCCACTGACAGCTGTGAGCAGAGGTGCTTCAGGAAAGGTGAGCTCCAGCCTGGCTTCCCTTCAGAATGGCTGTACGCATCTGACTCCTGCCTCCCTGCATTTCAGGTAGGGATGTTGCTGCTGCACACAAGAGCTCCTCCCCTGACACGACTGTGGTGTCCAGTGGGGAAATGCATCTGGTGGCCCCCAGAGTCGGACACATGGCTGGCCGGTGGTGATGGAAAGCTGCTCCTAGTGGGTGAATGTGTTCTCACAGCTGCTGTGGGCTTGTGCCTTAATAAAAGGTGTTGACTTTACATTCTGCTTGTCCTGTTCTCTCTGTGCATGGAGTGTTTTAGGGGGGGGGGTGACTGGTTTAGGTGGACTTCTTGTGACTCGTTCCTCCAAATGAGATGGTGGCATCTCGTATAGCAGGAGCCACAAGAACACATTTCCCCACCCCAGAAGACTCTGTCTCCAGACATGACCCATGTGGCCAGGCTGTCTCTGCTGGCACTGAAATTGATGTGGCAACAGTGGACCCTTTACTTGTCCTTGCTGTAGGATGCAACCAGTCAAAGCCCTTTGGCTGTCACCAGGAACCTCCTCCTTGACAGCCTCTACTGGCAGAAACTGACTGTTCTACCAGGGTGAACTACACATGGCATCTGACTAGAACACCACCCACCCTAGCACCATAACCTAATGGCTGTCGGTGATGTAGCTTCTTACTGGAGCCTCTTACCACAGTAGAGGTTGGCAAACTGGTCTTGCAGTATGTGGAGATCCTATGAACTGGGGAAGGTTCACAGGTAACTGCATTTTCTACTTTGCATGAAAGGCACTGAATGTAATTCACATCACAAGGTCCTTCACATCTCCCGTAACACAAATAGGGGGAATGAGAGCCAGATGACAGGTTTTTCTCCAAAGGGAGAGAAATCTCTGGAGGCTTCAGCTCAATTGGCTGCCCAACCCCACTGGGCATACTAGCATTACTGAACACATTAGACCAGTGTTCACCATTCGCTGTTAAATTTGTTCTTGCCAGCATGTTAAGCTTAAATCGGATGGGATTGCGGAAAGGGCAAGTTGCATGTGAACTAGGCCTCACCAAGGGATTGTGTAGTGAGGACCTGGTCTTCATTGGACACTTAGCTGCTAGTCATAGCTTTGTGGTCCTTTTGCAGTAATACGATCTCTGCATATGGGAACAAGGCATGATGCCAACAAATGGACGATGCACTTGCAGCTCACAGCAAATGGGGATTTATTCAAACAAAACTAAGAACTCAAATGCAGAAGGCCCACGAGTGGTCAAAAACCAAGAGGGAAGAATAGACTCTCAAAATAGGCAGGCAGTATGAAATATGTAGTAAACATATCAAGAATCAAAAACATTCACAATCAATGAACCACTGGAGGTTTGAAACTGGGTAACATGACTAACACGACAGGTGAGAATAAAGACTGGGTAAACAGCTCACAGGTGAAACTAAAACATTGTTAGAATCTAACAATGGTGAAAACTGACAGTAAAAACCAACACCGAATACAAATGAAAAGGGGACTAAACTGAAACAAGGGAACCAAATTTAGCGAACTGCAAAAACAGACGAGGCACAAGACGGGGGATCACAGGCAGCGGCATGCGCAGCACCTTGAGCCATGTGGCCAACAGGGAACATGGGAAAACAGTGTGACCAATGATATAGAGGTATACGTGCTTTTCGTGTAGCATCTAGCACTGCTATTACATTTGGCTGCATTGCTTGTATTTTCACTACTGCTGGACTGTGAAAGATTTGAAGGTAATATATACAAACCTCTGCTTGTATAAAACTTTACAGATTTACTTGCTGATGCTGCTACTGTCAGATAGTCGGATCTCCCACAAGCAAAATAATGGCTGCGCAAGGTTGATAATCAACGGAGTTACTAAACCCGACATTTTAAAATAACCTGCACTATATGACTGATTACATCACTCGTCGGTTATTTCGAGGCAGTCGGCATGAAACGTTTTAAATTATATTTGCTCAAGGGACAAAGATGTATCGGATGAAGTTTCTGCGTAATTTTACAGATTTCCTCTGCAGCTATGAATGTGTCGATTTCCTTGTCCATACTGTCATTTTAGGTACACGCTTTACACCAGGACCAAGCTGGGGTACATGTTCTACAAGCGCCAGGTCCGCAAAGCGCAGCTTCCCGGCCGGTCACTCCAGCGCGCACCCAGTGGAAATGAATGGTTTGTGTTTAATGGCTGCGTGAGGGAGAGCGATTATCACTGAAGTTTATTAGGCCACTTAAAAAAAAAAAAAATTGGTTCTCGTCCCCGCCCGACCCGCCGAAATGCCTCCGACCCGAATTTTTATTTTATTTCGTAAAAATTGCATGGAAAATGCCCAAGAATGATGAAATTTGAATTTCCCGCGCATTCCACATCGACGATTGATCCACATTGTGTAATCCTAGTCTTGGAATGGTTTCATGAACCTAAATTTGTCTCTACCTGAGATGGGCTGGTGCAAAGATTTAAATCTGGGGAGGTTATGTGGTACATGTTCTTAAGTACTTGTTTGTAGAGTTGCATTTCCTTGGTCAACCATTCAGGTTCCTGTATTTTGTAAATTCCTCGTGTTTTAACATGTTTTAATACACTTTCTTTCTAGATATATATTTTAAAATCTTGGTTGTTCATTTAGAATGGGAATGACAAACAGAATATTGGTTTCAAATAGTATCATTTTTATATTCACGAATGAAACATCAGCAAAAGTATCCAAATCCATAGTTGGGAAGGCATTTATGAGATACACATGGATCAAGGAATTTACATTCTTGTATTTTCTTACATTTAATATATTTGAAACGCAACAAACTGGAAGAACTGAGGAGGCGTACTAAGTAGGTCTGCTCTCTTCGGTATGTATTTTCAAATATGTATTTTCTTACATATTTGAAAGTCCAAACAATCAAAATTTGTAAAAAAAAAAAAATTTTTAAATCCCTCCCGTCCGACCCACCCCCTCCAAAAAAAAAGGACGAGAACCATTTTTTTTTTTAAGTGGCCTAAAAAGGAAACAGTAGGGTTGTAGTACTCGGGTCCCGTCTCGGTCTCGGGATTTTATTTCGAGACCATCCGAGATCACGACTCTGAAAATATTGCTATTCGCCCTACGTTCGTCCGGCGTGACTACTATTACTTTAGTTGTTAATAAAAAATACATATGCTGGATTTTAAAAAAGTTTGCATAGCACAAACATCAACTAACTGCAGTGTCTACAATACGGTTAAAATGATTATTTTCACGTTACACGTCGTTATTAGAGTTAACTATGTTGAAATATGATATCTGATAGATAAAAATATTTATCTGTTGACCGCTCATACGTGACGCTCCGCACCCCGCGCTCTCCCCGATCTCCGGTAGAACAATAGAGCTCCACGAATCGAAGGTTGAATGAGCTGAATTGGACGCTGCTCCCCTCTGGCGCCACCTGCTGCCTGGGAGCTCATCCTATTCGCGTGGAATAACGGTGCCAAAAGTCACGGGATCCACAAATGTTTTACCTTGCTGTGTACTTGTAGGAAATGTAAAAAATCACCAACAACAATGACGAAATATTTCTTAGTGGTTTTATTCTGTATTTATACTTGTGGAAGACGCTCTTTTCGTTTTTGCTAGCTGCATTTGTATTAGCAAAACGCATTGTGTTGGTTTGACAGCAGTGTCTTGTATTTGCGAAGCGCATTGTGTTTGTGTGAGACGTATGTTTTGTATTTGTACAGCATGATGTGCACGTTTGCGAATTGCTCGTTATTTTTGAATTACATCCGGTTTGTTTACCGATCGTGGGGCATTTGTGAAACGTGTTCTGTGTATTTGTGACGTATTGGCAGGGTTCTAACTCCATACCACAGAACGACGTCAATGACCGGACTAAGGAGACACACACACAGATACGGACTTAAATACACCAAACTAATCAACACAACTAGAAACAGCTGAAGACACGCGGATTCCACACGAGGCAAACGAGGGGGCGTGGCACACACGGGAATCGGAACAACAGGGGGGTAACAAAAGTATATAAAAAGTACAGAATGAACCAGAAAACGAAGGAAAGAAGAGTCACAGATCTTCAAAGGCGAGTTGTCGAAATTCTGCGTATGGTTTTGTATGATGTTGCTGCTGTATTGACTCAGTGTTATAGGGCAGTCCTCCCACCCTTCTCAGTTGAACTGTAGGAGTTTCAGAATTAGCGGGGGTAGTGGTACCTGCGGAGTAGGCAGAGGTGGTGGTGGGCTTGCCAGAGCCCTACATATTGGGGACCATTGGCTCTCTTGCTTCCAGTTGCATTATTCCTCAGTTTTGGCGTGGGCTCCGGCCTTACAGGGTCCGTTGACGTGATCGTTCTCTTGTGGTACGTCTGTGGGTGGAACATGTGTGAATTTGCTTCTTGTCAGGGATACACATTTTAACTTCTGTCCTTATCGGTACTTGCCAAGGTGGCTTCATATTAAGTGCTGTCTATTCGGTGTCAACTCCCGCTGATCGTGTACACCTGTGGTTCTCAAACGACGGTACGTGACAACTCCACATACCACTAGAGGGAGCTGTCTCCCTTTATGCCGTCAGGCAGTCTTCTGAGGTGGTATAATAAACTTGAACCACTTGTGCACAAATACGATGCTGTTTTTCCAGTGGCAATAGTGCTGTAATTCTTTAATTGTATAATACCAAGCATGTGGTGTCTAATCACCATGGTATTGGGGGATCATCATATAAAGGAACTAACCTCTAATTTGCTCTGCAGAGAGTTGCTGTGGGACTGAACCAAGACATGAGGACTCCAAGCTTGCTGGGGGTTGCACTCCTCTGCCTGGCTGCCATGCCTGCTGCAATGGCTGATGGTCAGTGTTCTGAAAGCCATCCTGATCACTTGCAGGCCATTGTGCGGAGGGTCAGACATAAGCCTGGGGCATTCAGGACCAAATCCAAATGATTTTGTTTAGCTTGGTTTGATTCCGTATGTTACCTCAGTCCTAGTTAAAGGCTGTTTCCCAGACATGTTTGTATGATTAGATAATGTCAGAGAACAGTGTTATAGCACAGCCCCATGGGATTGTTTTCTCTGCTCCCCTAGACAATGTAGATCTCCACTTCCCAAAGCAGTGTGGTAAACGCTACTGGCACAAAGTGGGCCGCTACTGTGCAAAGTATTTCAACACACCAAGCTCCTTTGCCGATGCCGAGGTAAAGCCCAAACCGTCCTCCAGGTGCCTCATTTTGTAGCACATCTGTAAGCATTTCATTCTAACAGTATCAGAGCCAACATCTGTATTACTTCTATACTGCATTCAGATTAATTGTTCCTTTTGTGTACCAGTCTGCTTGCAGGCAGGCAGCTTCAGGGGGTCACCTGGTCTCCGTGCACGATGAACAAACAAATGCGGATGTCTTGGCCATCGTGTTGGAATACAACCCCTCCTCACCAAGGATCTGGTTGGGCGGTCAAAGGTTTGGTCAGGTGATGGAGCGCAGGGAGACGTGGGAACAGGGCAGGGATGTCCATGTGCCTTGTAATGTTACTGTGAGCCTGGGATGGTAATATCAGACTAGTGACCTGTGATATCGCTCTCTCTCCCCTAACAGTCAAGTACATTCATCTGGACAGATGGTTCTGCTTGGGATTTTGAGAAATGGGTTCCAGATCAACCAGATGATGCTGGAAATCATGAGAACTGTGTGGAGATGAACTGGAAAGGTAAGAGAATGGAGAGTGGTGTAGATGGGAGAAGAGTGATGTAGGGGAAAGTAGCCAGAGGGAATCATGGAAAATGGTTACTTGCAGAACATTTTATACTGTAATTGACCAAATCTACTTGAACTCCTTTGTCCAAAGTGAATTTTCCCAGCAGAAACATTAACTAAAGAACAAACTCTGCCGGACAAGGCATCTCCTCACCTGACTGTAATCCTGTCTAAAATTTTCTGAATTTTACTTGCTCTTTTTCTTTTAGTGGAACTTCAGTAGTGTTTTGAGAAATATGCCGATTTTTATATAACAAGTTTATGGTATTATGAAGAGGGTTTGCTTCAGCCTGTGTGACTTCTTGCAGACTTGGGAGAATGGAATGATGACTGGTGCATCAAACGGAAACCTTTCATCTGCGCCTTCAAATGGCACAAGTGGCAGCAGGAGCCGGAAGACTGAAATGCTGGAATCGCTCTACGGCACGGCTTGTAAAAATCAGACGGCACATGATAAGCGGGGAAGATTTGTGCAAAATTTTGAAATGCTTCGCTAAACTCGTGCAAAATAAACAACGAACTAAATACCAACCATATGATTGCATTCTTATTAAATAGTTTAAATGCATTTACAGTATTTGGAAGACGCCCTTAGCCAGAGCGACTTGCATAAGTGCTTTGAGACTCTGCGATGAATTTCCGATGCTAGTTCAATAAGGACCCAAGCTATGAATACCATCTGTCTGAACTCCGTTGAGTAGTGCAGATTTTTATTTTATTTTTTAAAACACACACACACACACCAGAAAAGAGCCGAGTAAGAATACAGAAGTTCTACGTCAGGTATTTCTGAAAAAGGAATGTTTTGAGTCGTCGCTTGAAGACATTCAAGGATTCAGCTGTTCGGACATCTAGGGAGTTCATTCCACCACTTAGGTGCCAGGACAGAGAAGAGCCGAGATGTGTCTTCCTTGTGCCTTGAGGGGAGGTGGGACCAGTTCCCATTTAGAATGGGAATGACAAACAGAATATTGGTTTCAAATAGTATCATTTTTATATTCACGAATGAAACATCAGCATAAAATACCCAAATCCATAGTTGGGAAGGCATTTATGAGCTACACATGGATCAAGGAATTTACATTCTTGTATTTTCTTATATTTAATATATTTGAAACGCAACAAACTGGAAGAACTGAGGAGGCGTACTAAGGTCTGCTCTCTTCGGTATGTATTTTCCTACATATTTGAAAGTCCAAACAATCAAAATTTGTAAAAAAATAAAATTAAAAATCCCTCCCGCCCGACCCACCCCCTCCAAAAAAAGTACGAGAACCAATTTTTTTTTTAAGTGGCCTTACATACGGACAACACGTTTGATCTGCCGTCAGGTATTAAAATAATGCCGTTTCCCGTCTTACGGACAACTACAGCTACTTGGTCATTGACAGGGAAGCAAAGCTTGCTGTTGTCGTGGATCCAGCCGCCACACAAACCATACAGGTATGTGAGCTTAAATTATTATAATTATACAATTATTATTATACAAGTATATGAACATACATTTCTGCATACAGATTATTAGTCTAAAATAAAGCACTTTAGACGCAATCCTGTGTGCGCACAAACACTGGTGAGGAGGAATTATAATATATAATACATGTGCTTAATATTGTGCTTTTAAAATAATTTGCAGGTTTCCTATCTGATCGATTGGGATAAGACATTTTATGTCTCGGGGACGTTCTACTAAATCCTACGAATGATAAAATGTAACCAGATTTGACAATTTAATGTAATGTTTGTACAATATGTTAGATCTTGTTTTAAAATCCAGGTGTAACTAATTGAACTACGGCGCTGTCACAGTTAAATTGATTCCCGGTGGTTTTGCAATTCCCTCGATGCAGAATTCAGCGACGCAAGATACTAGTTGCTTGATTTTTTTCCCCGGACCTCTCCTCTACCTTCAGCTATTACTGGTAGTCGAGTTTGCATTTGGCTTTTTCGGTCTTTTGAACTTGGATAATGCCAAAAATGCTAGTTTATTCCCTGCTTGCACCATATATACACACACACACACGTTACGATGGCTTCACCCCTTTTTGTATTTGTGTGCGTTGCAGAGCGGTGAGGTGATATGAGATGCCTGCTTAAATGGGGAGCACCCTTGAACTGCCTTAACCTACATACTCCTGGGGGAATTACCGTTGATTATTCGACTGTTTGTCTGATCGGTATTTACTGTATATATGGGTTATGTGAATAAATTCATTTGAAGGCTACGGTTTGGTTTCCCTTTGCACATTTGGACTGTTTGAGCCAAGCAGTCGTAACAATATACATTCACACACAGTAAAGTCTCCTTATAGCAGGCATCAAGGGACCAGTATATCCATCCATTTTCCACAACTGCTTACCCCGAACTTCCCAGTGTCAGCTGGGGCTGACTCCAATAGGTGTTAGTGTCCACCTAGTCAGATGCCATGTGCAGTTCACCCTGGTAGAACAGTCAGTTTCTGCCAGTAGAGGCTGTCAAGGAGGAGGTTCCTGGTGAGAGCCAAAGGGCTTTGACTGGTTGCATCCTACAGCAAGGACAAGTAAAGGGTCCACTGTTGCCACATCGATTTCTGTGCCAGCAGAGACAGCCTGGCCACATGGGTCATGTCTGGAGACAGAGTCTTCTGGGGTGGGGAGATGTGTTCTTGTGGCTCCTGCTATACGAGATGCCACCATCTCATTTGGAGGAACGAGTCACAAGAAGTCCACCTAAACCAGTCACCCCCCCCCTAAAACACTCCATGCACAGAGAGAACAGGACAAGCAGAATGTAAAGTCAACACCTTTTATTAAGGCACAAGCCCACAGCAGCTGTGAGAACACATTCACCCACTAGGAGCAGCTTTCCATCACCACCGGCCAGCCATGTGTCCGACTCTGGGGGCCACCAGATGCATTTCCCCACTGGACACCACAGTCGTGTCAGGGGAGGAGCTCTTGTGTGCAGCAGCAACATCCCTACCTGAAATGCAGGGAGGCAGGAGTCAGATGCGTACAGCCATTCTGAAGGGAAGCCAGGCTGGAGCTCACCTTTCCTGAAGCACCTCTGCTCACAGCTGTCAGTGGCCGATGGGCGGCACACAGCTACACTGCAGTGGATGAACCCCTGCAGGGACAGCAGGGCTTGCATTATTCCACATTTACAGGTCAGCCAACAGCCACTGCTTGCAGTGCCAATACCTTCCCCTGATAACGTCGCTGGGAGGCTGGGTCCACAAATGCGAACATCTTCACAATGAAGCGCTTGTAGTGGGTTGGGAAGGGAAGCCCAGAGGAAGCATCCACAGGAACCAAGGTGGTCTGGTACTTGTCACCTTGGTAGGGGCACCTGTACCAGGAGACCTCAAGTAAGGAAGGGTTCTTTCTTGGTGGTAGTGCCCCCTCAGGGGACAGCTTCTCACTCACCTGTCAACCAGGAGGTTCCACTGAGGCAGGCTCAGAGGGTCAAGGCCAGGTGTTGCCCAGCAGTTCTCCAGAACCAGGACAAGGTTGGGGTCCGTCCTATTCAGGATGCGAACCTCAACATATACAGGCTGCCGCAACACCTTGGTCACAGGGTAGTCGCTGTCCTGGTAGTAGGAGGTATATGCAGCAGCTCCTGCAGATACCAGCATGGGGGGGGAAGGAAACCCAGTCACCATGTACCTACAGGGACAGCAGCAGGGGTCAAGCTGTACCGTACCTTCATCACACCCTTTAGTGTAACACTGGCCATTTGCCAGCCTCAGCTCCACCCGCAGAGGCCCTGGAGCAGCTACTGGCAGAGGTGGTGGAACTGTATTCACAGCGGCCACCAGGGAAGCAACCTCAGCACCCCAATACCTACACTGGAAGAGGAGCCTGCCAGGCAACAGCAGGCCATCAGATACAGACACCAGCAAGGAGGGCTACAGGGCCAAAGACTCCACTCACTCGTAGAGGGAGTCCCTTGTGATGGATCCCAGGGGGCCCACACCAACTTCATATGAAGACGTCATCCTGTTCTCATACACTACATAGTCACCATCCACCTAGAAAGGGAACCACAGGTAAGCTACAAACCTCAGCAAGAGCCTCACACACAGCCTGCTCCCAAGGACACAACCCACCTTGACCACCGTGCCACAGGCAGTCACAGGGAAGGTGTAGATGGCAAAGGCATTTGTAGTGGCAACAGGGAGGCAAGGGGCAGCATTTCCACCCAGCAGGGAGACACTGGCCACATCCAGCTGGGGCACAGTGGAATCCTTGGCCACCACAACCACAAACTGACCATCCCTTGTGCACTGCACAGTCACTGCAAGAGGGATCCACACACGCCCATTTAATAGATCACACATACTTGCCAGAAGAACCATGCTAGGAAAGCATCAGCCTCACCTGCATTCCCATAGTAACACTGCTGGCCATCAAAGCAGCAGTTTATGGCTTCACAAGCAGCCTGGCCGAAAGCAGGATCGCCACATGGAATCCTCTCATACACTTGGCATTTGGCTGAAGCGGAAACGAAATTCTTGACAGCCGTTTTCTGCGCGAAAGAGACGGCAAGAACAGCGAGTAAAATGCTTGCGTGAGCCCAAAGCTGCTGAATACAGCGCGATTTCTCCATGATGGATGTGAGTGATGCGCAAGAGCCTGAATTAGTTCTTTAAATACCTCCTTGTCTCGATTTGCGTTTCAGTTCAGTAATCGGGTTAATAGGGAAACCGCACGAGGTTGCTTGGAATCGATTTGGATCCGACTAGAGTCATTTGCACCCAATATTTACTCATTCCACCTTATCTATACCTTTCATCGTACATTCAATATAAAATGGATGAAGTTACAGCTTTGGATGCCGATCACAGGAATTTCTACTGTCTAGGTGTTAGTAGAGTGTTACCTCTCTTTGTGTGTCTAGTGGTTTGATGTGTGTGTCGGTTAAGCTACGTTTGCTGCATATTAAACTTTCGTAGATGGGCAGCGTGTCCAAACCGGGACGTATTGACATATATTATATTTCATTTATTTATCTGGATAGCGTGACGCATGGCCTGAAATCGGGTCATTCTAATTATATGGATACGGTTTCTGTGGTTCATTAATTCCAATAAATATGTAGGGTTTATAGAGGTTTGCCAATTATAACGCATCTGGCGCGACACTCACACTTTCAGACACTCACGCACGAAATCTTACCCGAAATCTGTATTATTCCCCTATAAACCTAAAATTAGCTACATAAGTAGCGTTGGGGTGGTTTGCAAAACTTACAGACTATTTACAAGGTAGTAAAACTGTTACATAAAGAAAGATTTTAAGCTAATATATACAAACCTCTGCTCCTTGTATAAAACTTTACAGATTTACTTGCTGATGCTGCTACTGTCAGATAGTCGGATCTCCCACAAGCAAAATAATGGCTGCGCAAGGTTGATAATCAACGGAGTTACTAAACCCGACATTTTAAAATAACCTGCACTATATGACTGATTACATCACTCGTCGGTTAAGATTTCGAGTCAGTCGGCATGAAACAGCGTTTTAAAATATATATTTGTTCAAGAGACAAAAGTGTATTGGTTGATGTTTCTGCGTAATTTTGTAGATTTCCTCTGCAGCTATGAATGTGTCTATTTCCTTGCCCATACTGTCATTTTAGGTACACGCTTTACACCAGGACCAAGCTGGGGTACATGATGTACAAGCGCCAGGTCCGAAAAGCGCACGAGCGCTTCCAGGCCGGTTACTCCAGCGCGCACCCACTGGAAATCAATGGTTTGTGTTTAGTGGCTGCTTGAGTGAGAGCAATTATCACTGAAGTTTATCATATACGGATAACACATGTTTGATTTGTCGTCGGGTATTAAAATAATGCCTGAAGGCTTGCCGACGCTACTGTACCCTGTGCTTATTGACGTCATTGGCTACAAGCTCTGGCAGCGGCGCGCTCTCCTACATGATTCAAAACACACCCGCGGTATTGATAACAGCAGGAGTTAAGCAGGTATTTATAACATATTACACTGTATGACCTTCCTCATGAGAGGTGCTCACACACTTGTAGTACATTAAAAATAGCAGCATGAAAGCGTTGCGCACTGTCTGCTCCATGTCTCGTTTAAATTAGCCACGAGTCCTGCTCGTGCTGATATAATCTTTTATACAGCGTATTTGTACGTATGTATGTTTTAGTGCACCTGCTGAATTATAGTGTTTTATTATTTTAGCAAATTAAGCTGGTCCTTGCTTGAAGTCTGTGTGGTAAGTGTATATGTGGAGACCCAGTTATTAGTTTTCTACTGCGTGTAAGCAGGCTATGTACGTCATATTAAAGCTTCGAATCAACTTCACTATACTGTAACGTGAGGGTTTAATTAGCTGCCTAGATTCGTTAATTTAATTATGAATGCAGGTCAGTTCTGGTGGTATTCATAAGTCTTGCTGTTTACAATTTAGATGCAGTTTTATTTATCTATTTTATGAGAATTTGTTTTAAATCCTATCTGTATTCTGAGCTTTAAATTTACATGTGCACTGCTCTTGTTTGTGTTACGATCGCGGTGAGCGTGCAGGCAGGCAGGCAGACAGCGGGGAAGGATGAGCCGGGTAGGCAGCGGGGAATGCCATTGTGTGGCAGTATTTTACTCATCATCTTCAAAAGTGAACTGAAACCCATCCATCCATCCATCCATCTTCCAACCTACTGAGTCACGAGAGGGTCCTATCCGGGAATCAACAGGCACGAGGCAGGGAACAACCCAGGACTGTGGGCCAGCCCATCGCAGGGCACACTCACACACCATTCACTCACACATGCACACCTACGGGCAATTTAGCAAGTCGAATTAGCCTCAGCATGTTTTTGGACTGCGGGGTGAAGCCGGAGTACCCGTGAGGCAACAGTGCTAACCACTGCACCACCATGCCACCCCGTGAACTGAAACGTTTTATTAAAATACCTTGAAGTCCGAAGAGTCTAAATAATCGCATGTCCAGTACAGACCACTTGAAAGCATAATACACAACAGTACCGAAATCTGAATATCTTGTATATTAGAAACCTGTATGACAAAACGGACCCATAATATTTCTTTTTTAATAATTATAACTTCGCCTGCTAAGCAAACTCGCAACCCAAGGGGTGAAAATAGTTGCCACAAACTTCCGTAACTATTTTACACCCCTTGGGTGTAAAATTGTATCCCGTTAGTTTTATCCCGTTAAAACTGAAATCCCTTATTTTCGTAGCTGTTAAAGCTTGAATCTGTTTACTCGTTGTGTAACGCTGTGTGTGTACTTGATATCAGGATTCTCTGATTGTTAAAAGAAGTTATACACGGAAATATAAATGTCGTTGAAAGATATTTCAAGATTGAAGAAGAATTTTATGAGATGTGTTCGCCAATCCATGTTCACGTTAGTCTGCTCTATAGCCGAATTATTTATCTAGTGAGACCAGTATAATACCCTTCTGCGTTCAGGATGATATGCTGTAAATATATAATGTGCGCTTCACATAGAATTTAACTTATAATAATTAGATTTTGCACGCAGAACATAATAAATATAATATTAGGGATTTAGTGGGCTGCGTAGATATTAAGTAGATAAAGTGGAATGAGTAAATATTGGGTGCAAATGACTCTAGTCGGATCCAAGTCGATTCCAAGCAACCTCGTGCGGTTTCCCTATTAACCCGATTACTGAACAGAAACGCAAATCGAGACAAGGAGGTATTTAAAGAACTAATTCAGCCTCCTGTGCATCACTCACATCCATCATGGCGAAATCGCGCTGTATTCAGCAGCTTTGGGCTCACGCAAGCATTTTACTCGCTGTTCTTGCCGTCTCTTTCGCGCAGAAAACGGCTGTCAAGAATTTCGTTTCCGCTTCAGCCAAATGCCAAGTGTATGAGAGGGTTCCATGTGGCGATCCTGCTTTTGGCCAGGCTGCTTGTGAAGCCATAAACTGCTGCTTTGATGGCCAGCAGTGTTACTATGGGAATGCAGGTGAGGCTGATGCTTTCCTAGCATGGTTCTTCTGGCAAGTGTGTGTGTGTGTGTGATCTATTAAATGGGCGTGTGTGGATCCCTCTTGCAGTGACTGTGCAGTGCACAAGGGATGGTCAGTTTGTGGTTGTGGTGGCCAAGGATTCCACTGTGCCCCAGCTGGATGTGGCCAGTGTCTCCCTGCTGGGTGGAAATGCTGCCCCTTGCCTCCCTGTTGCCACTACGAATGCCTTTGCCATCTACACCTTCCCTGTGACTGCCTGTGGCACTGTGGTCAAGGTGGGTTGTGTCCTTGGGAGCAGGCTGTGTGTGAGGCTCTTGCTGAGGTTTGTAGCTTACCTGTGGTTCCCTTTCTAGGTGGATGGTGACTATGTAGTGTATGAGAACAGGATGACGTCTTCATATGAAGTTGGTGTGGGCCCCTTGGGGTCCATCACAAGGGACTCCCTCTACGAGTGAGTGGAGTCTTTGGCCCTGTAGCCCTCCTTGCTGGTGTCTGTATCTGATGGCCTGCTGTTGCCTGGCAGGCTGCTCTTCCAGTGTAGGTATTGGGGTGCTGAGGTTGCTTCCCTGGTGGCCGCTGTGAATACAGTTCCACCACCTCTGCCAGTAGCTGCTCCAGGGCCTCTGCGGGTGGAGCTGAGGCTGGCAAATGGCCAGTGTTACACTAAAGGGTGTGATGAAGGTATGGTGCAGCTTGACCCCTGCTGCTGTCCCTGTAGGTACATGGTGACTGGGTTTCCTTCCCCCCCCCATGCTGGTATCTGCAGGAGCTGCTGCATATACCTCCTACTACCAGGACAGCGACTACCCTGTGACCAAGGTCTTGCGGCAGCCTGTATACGTTGAGGTTCGCATCCTGAATAGGACAGACCCCAACCTTGTCCTGGTTCTGGAGAACTGCTGGGCAACACCTGGCCTTGACCCTCTGAGCCTGCCTCAGTGGAGCCTCTTGGTTGATGGGTGAGTGAAAAGCTGTCCCCTGAGGGGGCACTACCACCAAGGAAGAAGCCTTCCTTACTTGAGGTCTCCTGGTACAGGTGCCCCTACCAAGGTGACAAGTACCAGACCACCTTGGTTCCTGTGGATGCTTCCTCTGGGCTTCCCTTCCCAACCCACTACAAGCGCTTCATTGTGAAGATGTTCACATTTGTGGACCCAGCCTCCCAGCGACGTTATCAGGGCAAGGTATTGGCACTGCAAGCAGTGGCTGTTGGCTGGCCTGTGAATGTGGAATAATGCAAGCCCTGCTGTCTCTGCAGGGGTTCATCCACTGCAGTGTAGCTGTGTGCCGCCCATCGGCCACTGACAGCTGTGAGCAGAGGTGCTTCAGGAAAGGTGAGCTCCAGCCTGGCTTCCCTTCAGAATGGCTGTACGCATCTGACTCCTGCCTCCCTGCATTTCAGGTAGGGATGTTGCTGCTGCACACAAGAGCTCCTCCCCTGACACGGCTGTGGTGTCCAGTGGGGAAATGCATCTGGTGGCCCCCAGAGTCGGACACATGGCTGGCCGGTGGTGATGGAAAGCTGCTCCTAGTGGGTGAATGTGTTCTCACAGCTGCTGTGGGCTTGTGCCTTAATAAAAGGTGCTGACTTTACATTCTGCTTGTCCTGTTCTCTCTGTGCTTGGAGGATTTTGGGGGGGTGACTGGTTTAGGTGGACTTCTTGTGACTTGTTCCTCCAAATGATATGGTGGCAACTCGTATAGCAGGAGCCACAATAACACATCTCCCCACCCCAGAAGACTCTGTCTCCAGACATGACCCATGTGGCCAGGCTGTCTCTGCTGGCACTGAAATTGATGTGGCAACAGTGGACCCTTTACTTGTCCTTGCTGTAGGATGCAACCAGTCAAAGCCCTTTGGCTGTCACCAGGAACCTCCTCCTTGACAGCCTCTACTGGCAGAAACTGACTGTTCTACCAGGGTGAACTACACATGGCATCTGACTAGAACACCACCCACCCTAGCACCATAACCTAATGGCTGTCGGTGATGTAGCTTCTTACTGGAGCCTCTTACCACAGTAGAGGTTGGCAAACTGGTCTTGCAGTATGTGGAGATCCTATGAACTGGGGAAGGTTCACAGGTAACTGCATTTTCTACTTTGCATGAAAGGCACTGAATGTAATTCACATCACAAGGTCCTTCACATCTCCCGTAACACAAATAGGGGGAATGAGAGCCAGATGACAGGTTTTTCTCCAAAGGGAGAGAAATCTCTGGAGGCTTCAGCTCAATTGGCTGCCCAACCCCACTGGGCATACTAGCATTACTGAACACATTAGACCAGTGTTCACCATTCGCTGTTAAATTTGTTCTTGCCAGCATGTTAAGCTTAAATCGGATGGGATTGCGGAAAGGGCAAGTTGCATGTGAACTAGGCCTCACCAAGGGATTGTGTAGTGAGGACCTGGTCTTCATTGGACACTTAGCTGCTAGTCATAGCTTTGTGGTCCTTTTGCAGTAATACGATCTCTGCATATGGGAACAAGGCATGATGCCAACAAATGGACGATGCACTTGCAGCTCACAGCAAATGGGGATTTATTCAAACAAAACTAAGAACTCAAATGCAGAAGGCCCACGAGTGGTCAAAAACCAAGAGGGAAGAATAGACTCTCAAAATAGGCAGGCAGTATGAAATATGTAGTAAACATATCAAGAATCAAAAACATTCACAATCAATGAACCACTGGAGGTTTGAAACTGGGTAACATGACTAACACGACAGGTGAGAATAAAGACTGGGTAAACAGCTCACAGGTGAAACTAAAACATTGTTAGAATCTAACAATGGTGAAAACTGACAGTAAAAACCAACACCGAATACAAATGAGAAGGGGACTAAACTGAAACAAGGGAACCAAATTTAGCGAACTGCAAAAACAGACGAGGCACAAGACGGGGGATCACAGGCAGCGGCATGCGCAGCACCTTGAGCCATGTGGCCAACAGGGAACATGGGAAAACAGTGTGACCAATGATATAGAGGTATACGTGCTTTTCGTGTAGCATCTAGCACTGCTATTACATTTGGCTGCATTGCTTGTATTTTCACTACTGCTGGACTGTGAAAGATTTGAAGGTAATATATACAAACCTCTGCTTGTATAAAACTTTACAGATTTACTTGCTGATGCTGCTACTGTCAGATAGTCGGATCTCCCACAAGCAAAATAATGGCTGCGCAAGGTTGATAATCAACGGAGTTACTAAACCCGACATTTTAAAATAACCTGCACTATATGACTGATTACATCACTCGTCGGTTATTTCGAGGCAGTCGGCATGAAACGTTTTAAATTATATTTGCTCAAGGGACAAAGGTGTATTGGATGAAGTTTCTGCGTAATTTTACAGATTTCCTCTGCAGCTATGAATGTGTCGATTTCCTTGTCCATACTGTCATTTTAGGTACACGCTTTACACCAGGACCAAGCTGGGGTACATGTTCTACAAGCGCCAGGTCCGCAAAGCGCAGCTTCCCGGCCGGTCACTCCAGCGCGCACCCAGTGGAAATGAATGGTTTGTGTTTAATGGCTGCGTGAGGAAGAGCGATTATCACTGAAGTTTATTAGGCCACTTAAAAAAAAAAAAAATTGGTTCTCGTCCCCGCCCGACCCGCCGAAATGCCTCCGACCCGAATTTTTATTTTATTTCGTAAAAATTGCATGGAAAATGCCCAAGAATGATGAAATTTGAATTTCCCGCGCATTCCACATCGACGATTGATCCACATTGTGTAATCCTAGTCTTGGAATGGTTTCATGAACCTAAATTTGTCTCTACCTGAGATGGGCTGGTGCAAAGATTTAAATCTGGGGAGGTTATGTGGTACATGTTCTTAAGTACTTGTTTGTAGAGTTGCATTTCCTTGGTCAACCATTCAGGTTCCTGTATTTTGTAAATTCCTCGTGTTTTAACATGTTTTAATACACTTTCTTTCTAGATATATATTTTAAAATCTTGGTTGTTCATTTAGAATGGGAATGACAAACAGAATATTGGTTTCAAATAGTATCATTTTTATATTCACGAATGAAACATCAGCAAAAGTATCCAAATCCATAGTTGGGAAGGCATTTATGAGATACACATGGATCAAGGAATTTACATTCTTGTATTTTCTTACATTTAATATATTTGAAACGCAACAAACTGGAAGAACTGAGGAGGCGTACTAAGTAGGTCTGCTCTCTTCGGTATGTATTTTCAAATATGTATTTTCTTACATATTTGAAAGTCCAAACAATCAAAATTTGTAAAAAAAAAAAAATTTTTAAATCCCTCCCGTCCGACCCACCCCCTCCAAAAAAAAAGGACGAGAACCATTTTTTTTTTTAAGTGGCCTAAAAAGGAAACAGTAGGGTTGTAGTACTCGGGTCCCGTCTCGGTCTCGGGATTTTATTTCGAGACCATCCGAGATCACGACTCTGAAAATATTGCTATTCGCCCTACGTTCGTCCGGCGTGACTACTATTACTTTAGTTGTTAATAAAAAATACATATGCTGGATTTTAAAAAAGTTTGCATAGCACAAACATCAACTAACTGCAGTGTCTACAATACGGTTAAAATGATTATTTTCACGTTACACGTCGTTATTAGAGTTAACTATGTTGAAATATGATATCTGATAGATAAAAATATTTATCTGTTGACCGCTCATACGTGACGCTCCGCACCCCGCGCTCTCCCCGATCTCCGGTAGAACAATAGAGCTCCACGAATCGAAGGTTGAATGAGCTGAATTGGACGCTGCTCCCCTCTGGCGCCACCTGCTGCCTGGGAGCTCATCCTATTCGCGTGGAATAACGGTGCCAAAAGTCACGGGATCCACAAATGTTTTACCTTGCTGTGTACTTGTAGGAAATGTAAAAAATCACCAACAACAATGACGAAATATTTCTTAGTGGTTTTATTCTGTATTTATACTTGTGGAAGACGCTCTTTTCGTTTTTGCTAGCTGCATTTGTATTAGCAAAACGCATTGTGTTGGTTTGACAGCAGTGTCTTGTATTTGCGAAGCGCATTGTGTTTGTGTGAGACGTATGTTTTGTATTTGTACAGCATGATGTGCACGTTTGCGAATTGCTCGTTATTTTTGAATTACATCCGGTTTGTTTACCGATCGTGGGGCATTTGTGAAACGTGTTCTGTGTATTTGTGACGTATTGGCAGGGTTCTAACTCCATACCACAGAACGACGTCAATGACCGGACTAAGGAGACACACACACAGATACGGACTTAAATACACCAAACTAATCAACACAACTAGAAACAGCTGAAGACACGCGGATTCCACACGAGGCAAACGAGGGGGCGTGGCACACACGGGAATCGGAACAACAGGGGGGTAACAAAAGTATATAAAAAGTACAGAATGAACCAGAAAACGAAGGAAAGAAGAGTCACAGATCTTCAAAGGCGAGTTGTCGAAATTCTGCGTATGGTTTTGTATGATGTTGCTGCTGTATTGACTCAGTGTTATAGGGCAGTCCTCCCACCCTTCTCAGTTGAACTGTAGGAGTTTCAGAATTAGCGGGGGTAGTGGTACCTGCGGAGTAGGCAGAGGTGGTGGTGGGCTTGCCAGAGCCCTACATATTGGGGACCATTGGCTCTCTTGCTTCCAGTTGCATTATTCCTCAGTTTTGGCGTGGGCTCCGGCCTTACAGGGTCCGTTGACGTGATCGTTCTCTTGTGGTACGTCTGTGGGTGGAACATGTATGAATTTGCTTCTTGTCAGGGATACACATTTTAACTTCTGTCCTTATCGGTACTTGCCAAGGTGGCTTCATATTAAGTGCTGTCTATTCGGTGTCAACTCCCGCTGATCGTGTACACCTGTGGTTCTCAAACGACGGTACGTGACAACTCCACATACCACTAGAGGGAGCTGTCTCCCTTTATGCCGTCAGGCAGTCTTCTGAGGTGGTATAATAAACTTGAACCACTTGTGCACAAATACGATGCTGTTTTTCCAGTTGCAATAGTGCTGTAATTCTTTAATTGTATAATACCAAGCATGTGGTGTCTAATCACCATGGTATTGGGGGATCATCATATAAAGGAACTAACCTCTAATTTGCTCTGCAGAGAGTTGCTGTGGGACTGAACCAAGACATGAGGACTCCAAGCTTGCTGGGGGTTGCACTCCTCTGCCTGCTGCAATGGCTGATGGTCAGTGTTCTGAAAGCCATCCTGATCACTTGCAGGCCATTGTGCGGAGGGTCAGACATAAGCCTGGGGCATTCAGGACCAAATCCAAATGATTTTGTTTAGCTTGGTTTGATTCCGTATGTTACCTCAGTCCTAGTTAAAGGCTGTTTCCCAGACATGTTTGTATGATTAGATAATGTCAGAGAACAGGGTTATAGCACAGCCCCATGGGATTGTTTTCTCTGCTCCCCTAGACAATGTAGATCTCCACTTCCCAAAGCAGTGTGGTAAACGCTACTGGCACAAAGTGGGCCGCTACTGTGCAAAGTATTTCAACACACCAAGCTCCTTTGCCGATGCCGAGGTAAAGCCCAAACCGTCCTCCAGGTGCCTCATTTTGTAGCACATCTGTAAGCATTTCATTCTAACAGTATCAGAGCCAACATCTGTATTACTTCTATACTGCATTCAGATTAATTGTTCCTTTTGTGTACCAGTCTGCTTGCAGGCAGGCAGCTTCAGGGGGTCACCTGGTCTCCGTGCACGATGAACAAACAAATGCGGATGTCTTGGCCATCGTGTTGGAATACAACCCCTCCTCACCAAGGATCTGGTTGGGCGGTCAAAGGTTTGGTCAGGTGATGGAGCGCAGGGAGACGTGGGAACAGGGCAGGGATGTCCATGTGCCTTGTAATGTTACTGTGAGCCTGGGATGGTAATATCAGACTAGTGACCTGTGATATCGCTCTCTCTCCCCTAACAGTCAAGTACATTCATCTGGACAGATGGTTCTGCTTGGGATTTTGAGAAATGGGTTCCAGATCAACCAGATGATGCTGGAAATCATGAGAACTGTGTGGAGATGAACTGGAAAGGTAAGAGAATGGAGAGTGGTGTAGATGGGAGAAGAGTGATGTAGGGGAAAGTAGCCAGAGGGAATCATGGAAAATGGTTACTTGCAGAACATTTTATACTGTAATTGACCAAATCTACTTGAACTCCTTTGTCCAAAGTGAATTTTCCCAGCAGAAACATTAACTAAAGAACAAACTCTGCCGGACAAGGCATCTCCTCACCTGACTGTAATCCTGTCTAAAATTTTCTGAATTTTACTTGCTCTTTTTCTTTTAGTGGAACTTCAGTAGTGTTTTGAGAAATATGCCGATTTTTATATAACAAGTTTATGGTATTATGAAGAGGGTTTGCTTCAGCCTGTGTGACTTCTTGCAGACTTGGGAGAATGGAATGATGACTGGTGCATCAAACGGAAACCTTTCATCTGCGCCTTCAAATGGCACAAGTGGCAGCAGGAGCCGGAAGACTGAAATGCTGGAATCGCTCTACGGCACGGCTTGTAAAAATCAGACGGCACATGATAAGCGGGGAAGATTTGTGCAAAATTTTGAAATGCTTCGCTAAACTCGTGCAAAATAAACAACGAACTAAATACCAACCATATGATTGCATTCTTATTAAATAGTTTAAATGCATTTACAGTATTTGGAAGACGCCCTTAGCCAGAGCGACTTGCATAAGTGCTTTGAGACTCTGCGATGAATTTCCGATGCTAGTTCAATAAGGACCCAAGCTATGAATACCATCTGTCTGAACTCCGTTGAGTAGTGCAGATTTTTATTTTATTTTTTAAAACACACACACACACACACCAGAAAAGAGCCGAGTAAGAATACAGAAGTTCTACGTCAGGTATTTCTGAAAAAGGAATGTTTTGAGTCGTCGCTTGAAGACATTCAAGGATTCAGCTGTTCGGACATCTAGGGAGTTCATTCCACCACTTAGGTGCCAGGACAGAGAAGAGCCGAGATGTGTCTTCCTTGTGCCTTGAGGGGAGGTGGGACCAGTTCCCATTTAGAATGGGAATGACAAACAGAATATTGGTTTCAAATAGTATCATTTTTATATTCACGAATGAAACATCAGCATAAAATACCCAAATCCATAGTTGGGAAGGCATTTATGAGCTACACATGGATCAAGGAATTTACATTCTTGTATTTTCTTATATTTAATATATTTGAAACGCAACAAACTGGAAGAACTGAGGAGGCGTACTAAGTAGGTCTGCTCTCTTCGGTATGTATTTTCCTACATATTTGAAAGTCCAAACAATCAAAATTTGTAAAAAAATAAAATTAAAAATCCCTCCCGCCCGACCCACCCCCTCCAAAAAAAGTACGAGAACCAATTTTTTTTTTAAGTGGCCTTACATACGGACAACACGTTTGATCTGCCGTCAGGTATTAAAATAATGCCGTTTCCCGTCTTACGGACAACTACAGCTACTTGGTCATTGACAGGGAAGCAAAGCTTGCTGTTGTCGTGGATCCAGCCGCCACACAAACCATACAGGTATGTGAGCTTAAATTATTATAATTATACAATTATTATACAAGTATATGAACATACATTTCTGCATACAGATTATTAGTCTAAAATAAAGCACTTTAGACGCAATCCTGTGTGCGCACAAACACTGGTGAGGAGGAATTATAATATATAATACATGTGCTTAATATTGTGCTTTTAAAATAATTTGCAGGTTTCCTATCTGATCGATTGGGATAAGACATTTTGTGTCTCGGGGACGTTCTACTAAATCCTACGAATGATAAAATGTAACCAGATTTGACAATTTAATGTAATGTTTGTACAATATGTTAGATCTTGTTTTAAAATCCAGGTGTAACTAATTGAACTACGGCGCTGTCACAGTTAAATTGATTCCCGGTGGTTTTGCAATTCCCTCGATGCAGAATTCAGCGACGCAAGATACTAGTTGCTTGATTTTTTTCCCCGGACCTCTCCTCTACCTTCAGCTATTACTGGTAGCCGAGTTTGCATTTGGCTTTTTCGGTCTTTTGAACTTGGATAATGCCAAAAATGCTAGTTTATTCTCTGCTTGCACCATATATACACACACACACACGTTACGATGGCTTCACCCCTTTTTGTATTTGTGTGCGTTGCAGAGCGGTGAGGTGATATGAGATGCCTGCTTAAATGGGGAGCACCCTTGAACTGCCTTAACCTACATACTCCTGGGGGAATTACCGTTGATTATTCGACTATGTTTGTCTGATCGGTATTTACTGTATATATGGGTTATGTGAATAAATTCATTTGAAGGCTACGGTTTGGTTTCCCTTTGCACATTTGGACTGTTTGAGCCAAGCAGTCGTAACAATATACATTCACACACAGTAAAGTCTCCTTATAGCAGGCATCAAGGGACCAGTATATCCATCCATTTTCCACAACTGCTTACCCCGAACTTCCCAGTGTCAGCTGGGGCTGACCCCAATAGGTGTTAGTGTCCACCTAGTCAGATGCCATGTGCAGTTCACCCTGGTAGAACAGTCAGTTTCTGCCAGTAGAGGCTGTCAAGGAGGAGGTTCCTGGTGAGAGCCAAAGGGCTTTGACTGGTTGCATCCTACAGCAAGGACAAGTAAAGGGTCCACTGTTGCCACATCGATTTCTGTGCCAGCAGAGACAGCCTGGCCACATGGGTCATGTCTGGAGACAGAGTCTTCTGGGGTGGGGAGATGTGTTCTTGTGGCTCCTGCTATACGAGATGCCACCATCTCATTTGGAGGAACGAGTCACAAGAAGTCCACCTAAACCAGTCACCCCCCCCCCTAAAGCACTCCATGCACAGAGAGAACAGGACAAGCAGAATGTAAAGTCAACACCTTTTATTAAGGCACAAGCCCACAGCAGCTGTGAGAACACATTCACCCACTAGGAGCAGCTTTCCATCACCACCGGCCAGCCATGTGTCCGACTCTGGGGGCCACCAGATGCATTTCCCCACTGGACACCACAGTCGTGTCAGGGGAGGAGCTCTTGTGTGCAGCAGCAACATCCCTACCTGAAATGCAGGGAGGCAGGAGTCAGATGCGTACAGCCATTCTGAAGGGAAGCCAGGCTGGAGCTCACCTTTCCTGAAGCACCTCTGCTCACAGCTGTCAGTGGCCGATGGGCGGCACACAGCTACACTGCAGTGGATGAACCCCTGCAGGGACAGCAGGGCTTGCATTATTCCACATTTACAGGTCAGCCAACAGCCACTGCTTGCAGTGCCAATACCTTCCCCTGATAACGTCGCTGGGAGGCTGGGTCCACAAATGCGAACATCTTCACAATGAAGCGCTTGTAGTGGGTTGGGAAGGGAAGCCCAGAGGAAGCATCCACAGGAACCAAGGTGGTCTGGTACTTGTCACCTTGGTAGGGGCACCTGTACCAGGAGACCTCAAGTAAGGAAGGCTTCTTTCTTGGTGGTAGTGCCCCCTCAGGGGACAGCTTCTCACTCACCTGTCAACCAGGAGGTTCCACTGAGGCAGGCTCAGAGGGTCAAGGCCAGGTGTTGCCCAGCAGTTCTCCAGAACCAGGACAAGGTTGGGGTCCGTCCTATTCAGGATGCGAACCTCAACATATACAGGCTGCCGCAACACCTTGGTCACAGGGTAGTCGCTGTCCTGGTAGTAGGAGGTATATGCAGCAGCTCCTGCAGATACCAGCATGGGGGGGGAAGGAAACCCAGTCACCATGTACCTACAGGGACAGCAGCAGGGGTCAAGCTGTACCGTACCTTCATCACACCCTTTAGTGTAACACTGGCCATTTGCCAGCCTCAGCTCCACCCGCAGAGGCCCTGGAGCAGCTACTGGCAGAGGTGGTGGAACTGTATTCACAGCGGCCACCAGGGACGCAACCTCAGCACCCCAATACCTACACTGGAAGAGGAGCCTGCCAGACACCAGCAAGGAGGGCTACAGGGCCAAAGACTCCATTCACTCGTAGAGGGAGTCCCTTGTGATGGATCCCAGGGGGCCCACACCAACTTCATATGAAGACGTCATCCTGTTCTCATACACTACATAGTCACCATCCACCTAGAAAGGGAACCACAGGTAAGCTACAAACCTCAGCAAGAGCCTCACACACACAGCCTGCTCCCAAGGACACAACCCACCTTGACCACAGTGCCACAGGCAGTCACAGGGAAGGTGTAGATGGCAAAGGCATTTGTAGTGGCAACAGGGAGGCAAGGGGCAGCATTTCCACCCAGCAGGGAGACACTGGCCACATCCAGCTGGGGCACAGTGGAATCCTTGGCCACCACAACCACAAACTGACCATCCCTTGTGCACTGCACAGTCACTGCAAGAGGGATCCACACACGCCCATTTAATAGATCACACATACTTGCCAGAAGAACCATGCTAGGAAAGCATCAGCCTCACCTGCATTCCCATAGTAACACTGCTGGCCATCAAAGCAGCAGTTTATGGCTTCACAAGCAGCCTGGCCGAAAGCAGGATCGCCACATGGAATCCTCTCATACACTTGGCATTTGGCTGAAGCGGAAACGAAATTCTTGACAGCCGTTTTCTGCGCGAAAGAGACGGCAAGAACAGCGAGTAAAATGCTTGCGTGAGCCCAAAGCTGCTGAATACAGCGCGATTTCTCCATGATGGATGTGAGTGATACGCAAGAGCCTGAATTAGTTCTTTAAATACCTCCTTGTCTCGATTTGCGTTTCAGTTCAGTAATCGGGTTAATAGGGAAACCGCACGAGGTTGCTTGGAATCGATTTGGATCCGACTAGAGTCATTTGCACCCAATATTTACTCATTCCACCTTATCTATACCTTTCATCGTACATTCAATATAAAATGGATGAAGTTACAGCTTTGGATGCCGATCACAGGAATTTCTACTGTCTAGGTGTTAGTAGAGTGTTACCTCTCTTTGTGTGTCTAGTGGTTTGATGTGTGTGTCGGTTAAGCTACGTTTGCTGCATATTAAACTTTCGTAGATGGGCAGCGTGTCCAAACCGGGACGTATTGACATATATTATATTTCATTTATTTATCTGGATAGCGTGACGCATGGCCTGAAATCGGGTCATTCTAATTATATGGATACGGTTTCTGTGGTTCATTAATTCCAATAAATATGTAGGGTTTATAGAGGTTTGCCAATTATAACGCATCTGGTGCGACACTCACACTTTCAGACACTCACGCACGAAATCTTACCCGAAATCTGTATTATTCCCCTATAAACCTAAAATTAGCTACATAAGTAGCGTTGGGGTGGTTTGCAAAACTTACAGACTATTTACAAGGTAGTAAAACTGTTACATAAAGAAAGATTTTAAGCTAATATATACAAACCTCTGCTCCTTGTATAAAACTATACAGATTTACTTGCACATGCTGCTACTGTCAGATAGTCGGATCTCACACAAGCAAAATAATCGTTGCGAAAGGCTGACAAACATCAATGGAGTTACTAAATCCGAGATTTAAAAATAACCTGCACTATATGACTGATTACATCACTCGTCGGTTAAGATTTCGAGTCAGTCGGCGCTTTGAAACAGCGTTTTAAAATATATATTTGTTCAAGAGACAAAAGTGTATTGGTTGATGTTTCTGCGTAATTTTGTAGATTTCCTCTGCAGCTATGAATGTGTCTATTTCCTTGCCCATACTGTCATTTTAGGTACACGCTTTACACCAGGACCAAGCTGGGGTACATGATGTACAAGCGCCAGGTCCGAAAAGCGCACGAGCGCTTCCAGGCCGGTTACTCCAGCGCGCACCCACTGGAAATCAATGGTTTGTGTTTAGTGGCTGCTTGAGTGAGAGCAATTATCACTGAAGTTTATCATATACGGATAACACATGTTTGATTTGTCGTCGGGTATTAAAATAATGCCTGAAGGCTTGCCGACGCTACTGTACCCTGTGCTTATTGACGTCATTGGCTACAAGCTCTGGCAGCGGCGCGCTCTCCTACATGATTCAAAACACACCCGCGGTATTGATAACAGCAGGAGTTAAGCAGGTATTTATAACATATTACACTGTATGACCTTCCTCATGAGAGGTGCTCACACACTTGTAGTACATTAAAAATAGCAGCATGAAAGCGTTGCGCACTGTCTGCTCCATGTCTCGTTTAAATTAGCCACGAGTCCTGCTCGTGCTGATATAATCTTTTATACAGCGTATTTGTACGTATGTATGTTTTAGTGCACCTGCTGAATTATAGTGTTTTATTATTTTAGCAAATTAAGCTGGTCCTTGCTTGAAGTCTGTGTGGTAAGTGTATATGTGGAGACCCAGTTATTAGTTTTCTACTGCGTGTAAGCAGGCTATGTACGTCATATTAAAGCTTCGAATCAACTTCACTATACTGTAACGTGAGGGTTTAATTAGCTGCCTAGATTCGTTAATTTAATTATGAATGCAGGTCAGTTCTGGTGGTATTCATAAGTCTTGCTGTTTACAATTTAGATGCAGTTTTATTTATCTATTTTATGAGAATTTGTTTTAAATCCTATCTGTATTCTGAGCTTTAAATTTACATGTGCACTGCTCTTGTTTGTGTTACGATCGCGGTGAGCGTGCAGGCAGGCAGGCAGACAGCGGGGAAGGATGAGCCGGGTAGGCAGCGGGGAATGCCATTGTGTGGCAGTATTTTACTCATCATCTTCAAAAGTGAACTGAAACCCATCCATCCATCCATCCATCCATCCATCCATCCATCTTCCAACCTACTGAGTCACGAGAGGGTCCTATCCGGGAATCAACAGGCACGAGGCAGGGAACAACCCAGGACTGTGGGCCAGCCCATCGCAGGGCACACTCACACACCATTCACTCACACATGCACACCTACGGGCAATTTAGCAAGTCGAATTAGCCTCAGCATGTTTTTGGACTGCGGGGTGAAGCCGGAGTACCCGTGAGGCAACAGTGCTAACCACTGCACCACCATGCCACCCCGTGAACTGAAACGTTTTATTAAAATACCTTGAAGTCCGAAGAGTCTAAATAATCGCATGTCCAGTACAGACCATTTGAAAGCATAATACACAACAGTACCGAAATCTGAATATCTTGTATATTAGAAACCTGTATGACAAAACGGACCCATAATATTTCTTTTTTAATAATTATAACTTCGCCTGCTAAGCAAACTCGCAACCCAAGGGGTGAAAATAGTTGCCACAAACTTCCGTAACTATTTTACACCCCTTGGGTGTAAAATTGTATCCCGTTAGTTTTATCCCGTTAAAACTGAAATCCCTTATTTTCGTAGCTGTTAAAGCTTGAATCTGTTTACTCGTTGTGTAACGCTGTGTGTGTACTTGATATCAGGATTCTCTGATTGTTAAAAGAAGTTATACACGGAAATATAAATGTCGTTGAAAGATATTTCAAGATTGAAGAAGAATTTTATGAGATGTGTTCGCCAATCCATGTTCACGTTAGTCTGCTCTATAGCCGAATTATTTATCTAGTGAGACCAGTATAATACCCTTCTGCGTTCAGGATGATATGCTGTAAATATATAATGTGCGCTTCACATAGAATTTAACTTATAATAATTAGATTTTGCACGCAGAACATAATAAATATAATATTAGGGATTTAGTGGGCTGCGTAGATATTAAGTAGATAAAGTGGAATGAGTAAATATTGGGTGCAAATGACTCTAGTCGGATCCAAGTCGATTCCAAGCAACCTCGTGCGGTTTCCCTATTAACCCGATTACTGAACAGAAACGCAAATCGAGACAAGGAGGTATTTAAAGAACTAATTCAGCCTCCTGTGCATCACTCACATCCATCATGGCGAAATCGCGCTGTATTCAGCAGCTTTGGGCTCACGCAAGCATTTTACTCGCTGTTCTTGCCGTCTCTTTCGCGCAGAAAACGGCTGTCAAGAATTTCGTTTCCGCTTCAGCCAAATGCCAAGTGTATGAGAGGGTTCCATGTGGCGATCCTGCTTTTGGCCAGGCTGCTTGTGAAGCCATAAACTGCTGCTTTGATGGCCAGCAGTGTTACTATGGGAATGCAGGTGAGGCTGATGCTTTCCTAGCATGGTTCTTCTGGCAAGTGTGTGTGTGTGTGTGATCTATTAAATGGGCGTGTGTGGATTCCTCTTGCAGTGACTGTGCAGTGCACAAGGGATGGTCAGTTTGTGGTTGTGGTGGCCAAGGATTCCACTGTGCCCCAGCTGGATGTGGCCAGTGTCTCCCTGCTGGGTGGAAATGCTGCCCCTTGCCTCCCTGTTGCCACTACGAATGCCTTTGCCATCTACACCTTCCCTGTGACTGCCTGTGGCACTGTGGTCAAGGTGGGTTGTGTCCTTGGGAGCAGGCTGTGTGTGAGGCTCTTGCTGAGGTTTGTAGCTTACCTGTGGTTCCCTTTCTAGGTGGATGGTGACTATGTAGTGTATGAGAACAGGATGACGTCTTCATATGAAGTTGGTGTGGGCCCCCTGGGATCCATCACAAGGGACTCCCTCTACGAGTGAGTGGAGTCTTTGGCCCTGTAGCCCTCCTTGCTGGTGTCTGTATCTGATGGCCTGCTGTTGCCTGGCAGGCTGCTCTTCCAGTGTAGGTATTGGGGTGCTGAGGTTGCTTCCCTGGTGGCCGCTGTGAATACAGTTCCACCACCTCTGCCAGTAGCTGCTCCAGGGCCTCTGCGGGTGGAGCTGAGGCTGGCAAATGGCCAGTGTTACACTAAAGGGTGTGATGAAGGTACGGTGCAGCTTGACCCCTGCTGCTGTCCCTGTAGGTACATGGTGACTGGGTTTCCTTCCCCCCCCATGCTGGTATCTGCAGGAGCTGCTGCATATACCTCCTACTACCAGGACAGCGACTACCCTGTGACCAAGGTCTTGCGGCAGCCTGTATACGTTGAGGTTCGCATCCTGAATAGGACAGACCCCAACCTTGTCCTGGTTCTGGAGAACTGCTGGGCAACACCTGGCCTTGACCCTCTGAGCCTGCCTCAGTGGAGCCTCTTGGTTGATGGGTGAGTGAAAAGCTGTCCCCTGAGGGGGCACTACCACCAAGGAAGAAGCCTTCCTTACTTGAGGTCTCCTGGTACAGGTGCCCCTACCAAGGTGACAAGTACCAGACCACCTTGGTTCCTGTGGATGCTTCCTCTGGGCTTCCCTTCCCAACCCACTACAAGCGCTTCATTGTGAAGATGTTCGCATTTGTGGACCCAGCCTCCCAGCGACGTTATCAGGGCAAGGTATTGGCACTGCAAGCAGTGGCTGTTGGCTGGCCTGTGAATGTGGAATAATGCAAGCCCTGCTGTCTCTGCAGGGGTTCATCCACTGCAGTGTAGCTGTGTGCCGCCCATCGGCCACTGACAGCTGTGAGCAGAGGTGCTTCAGGAAAGGTGAGCTCCAGCCTGGCTTCCCTTCAGAATGGCTGTACGCATCTGACTCCTGCCTCCCTGCATTTCAGGTAGGGATGTTGCTGCTGCACACAAGAGCTCCTCCCCTGACACGGCTGTGGTGTCCAGTGGGGAAATGCATCTGGTGGCCCCCAGAGTCGGACACATGGCTGGCCGGTGGTGATGGAAAGCTGCTCCTAGTGGGTGAATGTGTTCTCACAGCTGCTGTGGGCTTGTGCCTTAATAAAAGGTGCTGACTTTACATTCTGCTTGTCCTGTTCTCTCTGTGCTTGGAGGATTTTGGGGGGATGACTGGTTTAGGTGGACTTCTTGTGACTTGTTCCTCCAAATGATATGGTGGCAACTCGTATAGCAGGAGCCACAATAACACATCTCCCCACCCCAGAAGACTCTGTCTCCAGACATGACCCATGTGGCCAGGCTGTCTCTGCTGGCACTGAAATTGATGTGGCAACAGTGGACCCTTTACTTGTCCTTGCTGTAGGATGCAACCAGTCAAAGCCCTTTGGCTGTCACCAGGAACCTCCTCCTTGACAGCCTCTACTGGCAGAAACTGACTGTTCTACCAGGGTGAACTACACATGGCATCTGACTAGAACACCACCCACCCTAGCACCATAACCTAATGGCTGTCGGTGATGTAGCTTCTTACTGGAGCCTCTTACCACAGTAGAGGTTGGCAAACTGGTCTTGCAGTATGTGGAGATCCTATGAACTGGGGAAGGTTCACAGGTAACTGCATTTTCTACTTTGCATGAAAGGCACTGAATGTAATTCACATCACAAGGTCCTTCACATCTCCCGTAACACAAATAGGGGGAATGAGAGCCAGATGACAGGTTTTTCTCCAAAGGGAGAGAAATCTCTGGAGGCTTCAGCTCAATTGGCTGCCCAACCCCACTGGGCATACTAGCATTACTGAACACATTAGACCAGTGTTCACCATTCGCTGTTAAATTTGTTCTTGCCAGCATGTTAAGCTTAAATCGGATGGGATTGCGGAAAGGGCAAGTTGCATGTGAACTAGGCCTCACCAAGGGATTGTGTAGTGAGGACCTGGTCTTCATTGGACACTTAGCTGCTAGTCATAGCTTTGTGGTCCTTTTGCAGTAATACGATCTCTGCATATGGGAACAAGGCATGATGCCAACAAATGGACGATGCACTTGCAGCTCACAGCAAATGGGGATTTATTCAAACAAAACTAAGAACTCAAATGCAGAAGGCCCACGAGTGGTCAAAAACCAAGAGGGAAGAATAGACTCTCAAAATAGGCAGGCAGTATGAAATATGTAGTAAACATATCAAGAATCAAAAACATTCACAATCAATGAACCACTGGAGGTTTGAAACTGGGTAACATGACTAACACGACAGGTGAGAATAAAGACTGGGTAAACAGCTCACAGGTGAAACTAAAACATTGTTAGAATCTAACAATGGTGAAAACTGACAGTAAAAACCAACACCGAATACAAATGAGAAGGGGACTAAACTGAAACAAGGGAACCAAATTTAGCGAACTGCAAAAACAGACGAGGCACAAGACGGGGGATCACAGGCAGCGGCATGCGCAGCACCTTGAGCCATGTGGCCAACAGGGAACATGGGAAAACAGTGTGACCAATGATATAGAGGTATACGTGCTTTTCGTGTAGCATCTAGCACTGCTATTACATTTGGCTGCATTGCTTGTATTTTCACTACTGCTGGACTGTGAAAGATTTGAAGGTAATATATACAAACCTCTGCTTGTATAAAACTTTACAGATTTACTTGCTGATGCTGCTACTGTCAGATAGTCGGATCTCCCACAAGCAAAATAATGGCTGCGCAAGGTTGATAATCAACGGAGTTACTAAACCCGACATTTTAAAATAACCTGCACTATATGACTGATTACATCACTCGTCGGTTATTATTTCGAGGCAGTCGGCATGAAACGTTTTAAATTATATTTGCTCAAGGGACAAAGGTGTATTGGATGAAGTTTCTGCGTAATTTTACAGATTTCCTCTGCAGCTATGAATGTGTCGATTTCCTTGTCCATACTGTCATTTTAGGTACACGCTTTACACCAGGACCAAGCTGGGGTACATGTTCTACAAGCGCCAGGTCCGCAAAGCGCAGCTTCCCGGCCGGTCACTCCAGCGCGCACCCAGTGGAAATGAATGGTTTGTGTTTAATGGCTGCGTGAGGGAGAGCGATTATCACTGAAGTTTATTAGGCCACTTAAAAAAAAAAAAAAATTGGTTCTCGTCCCCGCCCGACCCGCCGAAATGCCTCCGACCCGAATTTTTATTTTATTTCGTAAAAATTGCATGGAAAATGCCCAAGAATGATGAAATTTGAATTTCCCGCGCATTCCACATCGACGATTGATCCACATTGTGTAATCCTAGTCTTGGAATGGTTTCATGAACCTAAATTTGTCTCTACCTGAGATGGGCTGGTGCAAAGATTTAAATCTGGGGAGGTTATGTGGTACATGTTCTTAAGTACTTGTTTGTAGAGTTGCATTTCCTTGGTCAACCATTCAGGTTCCTGTATTTTGTAAATTCCTCGTGTTTTAACATGTTTTAATACACTTTCTTTCTAGATATATATTTTAAAATCTTGGTTGTTCATTTAGAATGGGAATGACAAACAGAATATTGGTTTCAAATAGTATCATTTTTATATTCACGAATGAAACATCAGCAAAAGTATCCAAATCCATAGTTGGGAAGGCATTTATGAGATACACATGGATCAAGGAATTTACATTCTTGTATTTTCTTACATTTAATATATTTGAAACGCAACAAACTGGAAGAACTGAGGAGGCGTACTAAGTAGGTCTGCTCTCTTCGGTATGTATTTTCAAATATGTATTTTCTTACATATTTGAAAGTCCAAACAATCAAAATTTGTAAAAAAAAAAAAATTTTTAAATCCCTCCCGTCCGACCCACCCCCTCCAAAAAAAAAGGACGAGAACCATTTTTTTTTTAAGTGGCCTAAAAAGGAAACAGTAGGGTTGTAGTACTCGGGTCCCGTCTCGGTCTCGGGATTTTATTTCGAGACCATCCGAGATCACGACTCTGAAAATATTGCTATTCGCCCTACGTTCGTCCGGCGTGACTACTATTACTTTAGTTGTTAATAAAAAATACATATGCTGGATTTTAAAAAAGTTTGCATAGCACAAACATCAACTAACTGCAGTGTCTACAATACGGTTAAAATGATTATTTTCACGTTACACGTCGTTATTAGAGTTAACTATGTTGAAATATGATATCTGATAGATAAAAATATTTATCTGTTGACCGCTCATACGTGACGCTCCGCACCCCGCGCTCTCCCCGATCTCCGGTAGAACAATAGAGCTCCACGAATCGAAGGTTGAATGAGCTGAATTGGACGCTGCTCCCCTCTGGCGCCACCTGCTGCCTGGGAGCTCATCCTATTCGCGTGGAATAACGGTGCCAAAAGTCACGGGATCCACAAATGTTTTACCTTGCTGTGTACTTGTAGGAAATGTAAAAAATCACCAACAACAATGACGAAATATTTCTTAGTGGTTTTATTCTGTATTTATACTTGTGGAAGACGCTCTTTTCGTTTTTGCTAGCTGCATTTGTATTAGCAAAACGCATTGTGTTGGTTTGACAGCAGTGTCTTGTATTTGCGAAGCGCATTGTGTTTGTGTGAGACGTATGTTTTGTATTTGTACAGCATGATGTGCACGTTTGCGGATTGCTCGTTATTTTTGAATTACATCCGGTTTGTTTACCGATCGTGGGGCATTTGTGACGTATTGGCAGGGTTCTAACTCCATACCACAGAACGACGTCAATGACCGGACTAAGGAGACACACACACAGATACGGACTTAAATACACCAAACTAATCAACACAACTAGAAACAGCTGAAGACACGCGGATTCCACACGAGGCAAACGAGGGGGCGTGGCACACACGGGAATCGGAACAACAGGGGGGTAACAAAAGTATATAAAAAGTACAGAATGAACCAGAAAACGAAGGAAAGAAGAGTCACAGATCTTCAAAGGCGAGTTGTCGAAATTCTGCGTATGATTTTGTATGATGGTGCTGCTGTATTGACTCAGTGTTATAGGGCAGTCCTCCCACCCTTCTCAGTTGAACTGTAGGAGTTTCAGAATTAGCGGGGGTAGTGGTACCTGCGGAGTAGGCAGAGGTGGTGGTGGGCTTGCCAGAGCCCTACATATTGGGGACCATTGGCTCTCTTGCTTCCAGTTGCATTATTCCTCAGTTTTGGCGTGGGCTCCGGCCTTACAGGGTCCGTTGACGTGATCGTTCTCTTGTGGTACGTCTGTGGGTGGAACATGTATGAATTTGCTTCTTGTCAGGGATACACATTTTAACTTCTGTCCTTATCGGTACTTGCCAAGGTGGCTTCATATTAAGTGCTGTCTATTCGGTGTCAACTCCCGCTGATCGTGTACACCTGTGGTTCTCAAACGACGGTACGTGACAACTCCACATACCACTAGAGGGAGCTGTCTCCCTTTATGCCGTCAGGCAGTCTTCTGAGGTGGTATAATAAACTTGAACCACTTGTGCACAAATACGATGCTGTTTTTCCAGTGGCAATAGTGCTGTAATTCTTTAATTGTATAATACCAAGCATGTGGTGTCTAATCACCATGGTATTGGGGGATCATCATATAAAGGAACTAACCTCTAATTTGCTCTGCAGAGAGTTGCTGTGGGACTGAACCAAGACATGAGGACTCCAAGCTTGCTGGGGGTTGCACTCCTCTGCCTGGCTGCCATGCCTGCTGCAATGGCTGATGGTCAGTGTTCTGAAAGCCATCCTGATCACTTGCAGGCCATTGTGCGGAGGGTCAGACATAAGCCTGGGGCATTCAGGACCAAATCCAAATGATTTTGTTTAGCTTGGTTTGATTCCGTATGTTACCTCAGTCCTAGTTAAAGGCTGTTTCCCAGACATGTTTGTATGATTAGATAATGTCAGAGAACAGGGTTATAGCACAGCCCCATGGGATTGTTTTCTCTGCTCCCCTAGACAATGTAGATCTCCACTTCCCAAAGCAGTGTGGTAAACGCTACTGGCACAAAGTGGGCCGCTACTGTGCAAAGTATTTCAACACACCAAGCTCCTTTGCCGATGCCGAGGTAAAGCCCAAACCGTCCTCCAGGTGCCTCATTTTGTAGCACATCTGTAAGCATTTCATTCTAACAGTATCAGAGCCAACATCTGTATTACTTCTATACTGCATTCAGATTAATTGTTCCTTTTGTGTACCAGTCTGCTTGCAGGCAGGCAGCTTCAGGGGGTCACCTGGTCTCCGTGCACGATGAACAAACAAATGCGGATGTCTTGGCCATCGTGTTGGAATACAACCCCTCCTCACCAAGGATCTGGTTGGGCGGTCAAAGGTTTGGTCAGGTGATGGAGCGCAGGGAGACGTGGGAACAGGGCAGGGATGTCCATGTGCCTTGTAATGTTACTGTGAGCCTGGGATGGTAATATCAGACTAGTGACCTGTGATATCGCTCTCTCTCCCCTAACAGTCAAGTACATTCATCTGGACAGATGGTTCTGCTTGGGATTTTGAGAAATGGGTTCCAGATCAACCAGATGATGCTGGAAATCATGAGAACTGTGTGGAGATGAACTGGAAAGGTAAGAGAATGGAGAGTGGTGTAGATGGGAGAAGAGTGATGTAGGGGAAAGTAGCCAGAGGGAATCATGGAAAATGGTTACTTGCAGAACATTTTATACTGTAATTGACCAAATCTACTTGAACTCCTTTGTCCAAAGTGAATTTTCCCAGCAGAAACATTAACTAAAGAACAAACTCTGCCGGACAAGGCATCTCCTCACCTGACTGTAATCCTGTCTAAAATTTTCTGAATTTTACTTGCTCTTTTTCTTTTAGTGGAACTTCAGTAGTGTTTTGAGAAATATGCCGATTTTTATATAACAAGTTTATGGTATTATGAAGAGGGTTTGCTTCAGCCTGTGTGACTTCTTGCAGACTTGGGAGAATGGAATGATGACTGGTGCATCAAACGGAAACCTTTCATCTGCGCCTTCAAATGGCACAAGTGGCAGCAGGAGCCGGAAGACTGAAATGCTGGAATCGCTCTACGGCACGGCTTGTAAAAATCAGACGGCACATGATAAGCGGGGAAGATTTGTGCAAAATTTTGAAATGCTTCGCTAAACTCGTGCAAAATAAACAACGAACTAAATACCAACCATATGATTGCATTCTTATTAAATAGTTTAAATGCATTTACAGTATTTGGAAGACGCCCTTAGCCAGAGCGACTTGCATAAGTGCTTTGAGACTCTGCGATGAATTTCCGATGCTAGTTCAATAAGGACCCAAGCTATGAATACCATCTGTCTGAACTCCGTTGAGTAGTGCAGATTTTTATTTTATTTTTTAAAACACACACACACACACACCAGAAAAGAGCCGAGTAAGAATACAGAAGTTCTACGTCAGGTATTTCTGAAAAAGGAATGTTTTGAGTCGTCGCTTGAAGACATTCAAGGATTCAGCTGTTCGGACATCTAGGGAGTTCATTCCACCACTTAGGTGCCAGGACAGAGAAGAGCCGAGATGTGTCTTCCTTGTGCCTTGAGGGGAGGTGGGACCAGTTCCCATTTAGAATGGGAATGACAAACAGAATATTGGTTTCAAATAGTATCATTTTTATATTCACGAATGAAACATCAGCATAAAATACCCAAATCCATAGTTGGGAAGGCATTTATGAGCTACACATGGATCAAGGAATTTACATTCTTGTATTTTCTTATATTTAATATATTTGAAACGCAACAAACTGGAAGAACTGAGGAGGCGTACTAAGTAGGTCTGCTCTCTTCGGTATGTATTTTCCTACATATTTGAAAGTCCAAACAATCAAAATTTGTAAAAAAATAAAATTAAAAATCCCTCCCGCCCGACCCACCCCCTCCAAAAAAAGTACGAGAACCAATTTTTTTTTTAAGTGGCCTTACATACGGACAACACGTTTGATCTGCCGTCAGGTATTAAAATAATGCCGTTTCCCGTCTTACGGACAACTACAGCTACTTGGTCATTGACAGGGAAGCAAAGCTTGCTGTTGTCGTGGATCCAGCCGCCACACAAACCATACAGGTATGTGAGCTTAAATTATTATAATTATACAATTATTATACAAGTATATGAACATACATTTCTGCATACAGATTATTAGTCTAAAATAAAGCACTTTAGACGCAATCCTGTGTGCGCACAAACACTGGTGAGGAGGAATTATAATATATAATACATGTGCTTAATATTGTGCTTTTAAAATAATTTGCAGGTTTCCTATCTGATCGATTGGGATAAGACATTTTATGTCTCGGGGACGTTCTACTAAATCCTACGAATGATAAAATGTAACCAGATTTGACAATTTAATGTAATGTTTGTACAATATGTTAGATCTTGTTTTAAAATCCAGGTGTAACTAATTGAACTACGGCGCTGTCACAGTTAAATTGATTCCCGGTGGTTTTGCAATTCCCTCGATGCAGAATTCAGCGACGCAAGATACTAGTTGCTTGATTTTTTTCCCCGGACCTCTCCTCTACCTTCAGCTATTACTGGTAGCCGAGTTTGCATTTGGCTTTTTCGGTCTTTTGAACTTGGATAATGCCAAAAATGCTAGTTTATTCCCTGCTTGCACCATATATACACACGTTACGATGGCTTCACCCCTTTTTGTATTTGTGTGCGTTGCAGAGCGGTGAGGTGATATGAGATGCCTGCTTAAATGGGGAGCGCCCTTGAACTGCCTTAACCTACATCCTTCTGGGGGATGTACCATTGATTATACGATTATGTTTGTTTGATCGGTATTTACTGTATATATGGGTTATGTGAATAAATTCATTTGAAGGCTACGGTTTGGTTTCCCTTTGCACATTTGGACTGTTTGAGCCAAGCAGTCGTAACAATATACATTCACACACAGTAAAGTCTCCTTATAGCAGGCATCAAGGGACCAGTATATCCATCCATTTTCCACAACTGCTTACCCCGAACTTCCCAGTGTCAGCTGGGGCTGACCCCAACAGGTGTTAATGTCCACCTAGTCAGATGCCATGTGCAGTTCACCCTGGTAGAACAGTCAGTTTCTGCCAGTCGAGGCTGTCAAGGAGGAGGTTCCTGGTGACAGCCAAAGGGCTTTGACTGGTTGCATCCTACAGCAAGGACAAGTAAAGGGTCCACTGTTGCCACATCGATTTCAATGCCAGCAGAGACAGCCTGGCCACATGGGTCATGTCTGGAGACAGAGTCTTCTGGGGTGGGGAGATGTGTTCTTGTGGCTCCTGCTATACGAGTTGCCACCATCTCATTTGGAGGAACAAGTCCACCTAAACCAGTCACCCCCCCAAAATCCTCCAAGCACAGAGAGAACAGGACAAGCAGAATGTAAAGTCAACACCTTTTATTAAGGCACAAGCCCACAGCAGCTGTGAGAACACATTCACCCACTAGGAGCAGCTTTCCATCACCACCAGCCAGCCATGTGTTCGACTCTGGGGGCCACCAGATGCATTTCCCCACTGGACACCACAGCCGTGTCAGGGGAGGAGCTCTTGTGTGCAGCAGCAGCAGCAACATCCCTACCTGAAATGCAGGGAGGCAGGAGTCAGATGCGTACAGCCATTCTGAAGGGAAGCCAGGCTGGAGCTCACCTTTCCTGAAGCACCTCTGCTCACAGCTGTCAGTGGCCGATGGGCGGCACACAGCTACACTGCAGTGGATGAACCCCTGCAGGGACAGCAGGGCTTGCATTATTCCACATTTACAGGTCAGCCAACAGCCACTGCTTGCAGTGCCAATACCTTCCCCTGATAACGTCGCTGGGAGGCTGGGTCCACAAATGCGAACATCTTCACAATGAAGCGCTTGTAGTGGGTTGGGAAGGGAAGCCCAGAGGAAGCATCCACAGGAACCAAGGTGGTCTGGTACTTGTCACCTTGGTAGGGGCACCTGTACCAGGAGACCTCAAGTAAGGAAGGCTTCTTTCTTGGTGGTAGTGCCCCCTCAGGGGACAGCTTCTCACTCACCTGTCAACCAAGAGGCTCCACTGAGGCAGGCTCAGAGGGTCAAGGCCAGGTGTTGCCCAGCAGTTCTCCAGAACCAGGACAAGGTTGGGGTCCGTCCTATTCAGGATGCGAACCTCAACATATACAGGCTGCCGCAACACCTTGGTCACAGGGTAGTCGCTGTCCTGGTAGTAGGAGGTATATGCAGCAGCTCCTGCAGATACCAGCATGGGGGGGGAAGGAAACCCAGTCACCATGTACCTACAGGGACAGCAGCAGGGGTCAAGCTGCACCGTACCTTCATCACACCCTTTAGTGTAACACTGGCCATTTGCCAGCCTCAGCTCCACCCGCAGAGGCCCTGGAGCAGCTACTGGCAGAGGTGGTGGAACTGTATTCACAGCGGCCACCAGGGAAGCAACCTCAGCACCCCAATACCTACACTGGAAGAGCAGCCTGCCAGGCAACAGCAGGCCATCAGATACAGACACCAGCAAGGAGGGCTACAGGGCCAAAGACTCCACTCACTCATAGAGGGAGTCCCTTGTGATGGATCCCAGGGGGCCCACACCAACTTCATATGAAGACGTCATCCTGTTCTCATACACTACATAGTCACCATCCACCTAGAAAGGGAACCACAGGTAAGCTACACCTCAGCAAGAGCCTCACCCAAAGCCTGCTCCCAAGGACACAACCCACCTTGACCACAGTGCCACAGGCAGTCACAGGGAAGGTGTAGATGGCAGGCATTTGTAGTGGCAACAGGGAGGCAAGGGGCAGCATTTCCACCCAGCAGGGAGACACTGGCCACATCCAGCTGGGGCACAGTGGAATCCTTGGCCACCACAACCACAAACTGACCATCCCTTGTGCACTGCACAGTCACTGCAAGAGGGATCCACACACACCCATTTAATAGATCACACATACTTGTGAGAAGAACCATGCTAGGAAAGCATCAGCCTCACCTGCATTCCCATAGTAACACTGCTGGCCATCAAAGCAGCAGTTTATGGCTTCACAAGCAGCCTGGCCAAAAGCAGGATCGCCACATGGAACCCTCTCATACACTTGGCATTTGGCTGAAGCTGAAACGAAATTCTTGACAGCCGTTTTCTGCGCGAAAGAGCCGGCAAGAACAGCGAGTAAAATGCTTGCGTGAGCCCAAAGCTGCTGAATACAGCGCGATTTCTCCATGATGGATGTGAGTGATACACAGGAGGCTGAATTAGTTCTTTAAATACCTCCTTGTCTCGATTTACGTGTCAGTTCAGTAATCGGGTTAATAGGGAAACCGCACGAGGTTGCTTGGAATCGACTTGGATCCGACTAGAGTCATTTGCACCAAATATTTACTGATTCCACCTTGTCTATACTTATATCGTACAATTAATATAAAATGGATGAAGTTACAACTTTGGATGCCGATCACAGGAATTTCTACTGTCTAGGTGTTAGTAGAGTGTTACCTCTCTTGTGTGTCTAGTGGTTTGATGTGTGTGTCGGTTAAGCTACCTTTTCTGCATATTAAACTTTCGTAGATGGGCAGCGTGTCCAAACCGGGACGTATTGACATATATTATATTTCATTTATTTATCTGGATAGCGTGACGCATGGCCTGAAATCGGGTCATTCTAATTATATGGATACGGTTTCTGTGGTTCATTAATTCCAATAAATATGTAGGGTTTATAGAGGTTTGCCAATTATAACGCTGGCGCGACACTCACACTTTCAGACTCTCACGCACGAAATCTTACCGGAAATTTGTATTATTCCTTTATAAACCTAAATCTGGCTCTCTCTATATATATATATATATACACAACAGGGCAACCCATTAAATAAGTAATTCTAAATAAGTATAACTTTAAAATGGATTGTACACGCATGCACGATGGTGATTAGGGATTTTTGTTCAAGACTAGCTATGGCATCTTCTGTTGGTCTTTTTCTGTAGGCCCTTTTGCAGGAAAGGTGTGACCGGGACTCCTGAAATATCGGGACCAGACCTGAGAGATTGCTTGCATATTTTTAATTCTACATAATGGTCATTTATTACAGTTTAGTGTGCTGCTTTCCTCTAGGCACCGCCTATGACGATAATGACATGTGGTGACGTAATTTAAGTCGCGCCCACAGCCATGGCGCTTCCTGGCTGCTCCGTCTTCTTCCTTGGTGTCGTGTCGCTGTGCGGACTCCTCTGCTGGTACTTTCGCTGCAGGGTAACGGGGAGGCCGTTTCCGAGCAGGAGGCTTTTCGCGAAGCTTATGGCCCGGACGGAGAAGCCGCTCTTTCGGATCGCGTAAGGCTGAGCGTTTCCGAGTCGCTACTGACCCTTCATCCCCATTCATTTCCATCGATTGCTTGGAGCGCTTAAGCTTTGTCAGCTAAACTCGCTGGATTTCTGTATAGTGCGATAATTGTACGAAACCAGAAGCCTACCTTGTTTTGCGTTTGTTTCGCTTTCATTGCAATTACTGTTTTCGAAAATGGATGTTTCAAAAACGATGTGACAGTATTAGTTCGTAAGCTCGTAAGACGGAGTTTTGAAGTAGCATCCAGCACTGCTATTACATTTGGCTGTATGTTTTCACTGCTGCTGGACTGTATTTGAAAGATTTGAAGCTAATATATACAAACCTCTGCTCCTTGTATAAAACTATAAAGATTTACTTGCACATGCTGCTACACTGTCAGATAGTCGGATCTCCCACAAGCAAAATAATGGCTGCGAAAGGCTGATAAACATCGACGGAGTTACTAAACCCGACATTTTAAAATAACCTGCACTATATGACTGATTACATCACTCGTCGGTTATGATTTCGAGGCAGTCGGCATGAAACAGCGTTTTAAAACATATTTGTTCAAGGGACAAAAGTGTATTGGATGAAGTTTCTGCGTAATTTTACAGATTTCCTCTGCATCTATGAATGTGTCGATTTCCTTGCCCATACTGTCATTTTAGGTACACGCTTTACACCAGGACCAAGCTGGGGTACATGTTCTACAAGCGCCAGGTCCGCAAAGCGCACGAGCGCTTCCCAGCCGGTCACTCCAGCGCGCACCCAGTGGAAATCAATGGTTTGTGTTTAGTGGCTGCTTGAGGGAGAGCAATTATCACTGAAGTTTATTACATACGGATAACACATGTTTGATCTGTCGTCAGGTATTAAAATAATGCCGATTCCCGTTCTTACGGACAACTACAGCTACTTGGTCATTGACAGGGAAGCAAACCTTGCTGTTGTCGTGGATCCAGCCGACCCACAAACCATACAGGTATGTGAGCTTAAATTTCTTATATAAGTGTATACATTTCTGCATACAGATTAATATTAGTTTAAAATAAACCATTACGTGCTTGTGGCTTTGATTACAAACTAGGTTCCAAAAGCTTCGATAAGCATTTTTGCTTCCTGGAATTTTGCATGCTTTCTTTAGAATTTTAGCATTTAGTGATCAGGGGTGATTAACACACCACAGCACACAGTGTGCAACAACGAAATGTGTCCTCTGCATTTAACCCATATGCGATTTTCGTGATGCCCGGCGAGCAGTGCTTGGGGGCAGTACCTTAGCGGTGCCTTGCTGGTCGGGGATTCAAACTTGAAATATTTCAATTACTACTGCGCCTCCCTAACCATCAAGCCAGCATTGCCCCTAATTCCCTCGTATCTAGTACGACTGATGGGTTTGCAAAACTGAATGAGATTATAGTTATTTTTTCTTCATTGTATGACGCTGGCTCTCAGGGTCATCTTTCCAGCGATACTTCTGTTGCAGTGCAGCCTGACCATTGGTTGTGCTGTGGAGCTCTGGTGTCAGCCTGGCCTGCGTACCAGGCTGAACAATCTGAGTACTGTGCTGAGCTCAATTTGGGGCCACCAGCTGCCCCAGTCAACACTGCGGGTTTTTCTGTTAATTTCATGGTTTGGTCCAGGATAGTTCCACAAAAATCACTTTTTTGTTTAGATGAATCTCCTCAGGTCTGTGTTGGTTTCTATTCCTTCTTTTAAAAATCACAGAGTTGTTGTTGTTTTCAAGTTAGTCACTTCTTTGAAATGCTCAGTGCATTGTGATACCTTTTCCCCTTGTAGGCATGCCTTGAAAGTGAAGGGGTGACTTTAGAAGCAATCCTGTGTACACACAAACACTGGTGAGGAGAAATTACTGATAATTGTGCTTCTTAATAACTAATAATTGTGCTTTTAAAATAATTTGCAGGTTTCCTATCTGATCACATGGGATAAGAAACTTCACAAATCTCGGGGACGTTCTACTAAATCCTGTGAATGATAAAATGTAACCAGATTTGACATAATTCAATGTAATGTTATTTGTATAAAATGCTAGATCTTGTTGTTTTAAAATTTAGATTTTATAACTAATTGAACTACGGCGCTGTCAGTTAAATTGATTCCTGGTGGTTTTGCAATTCCCTCCTCGATGCAGAATTCAGCGATGCAAGATACTAGTTCTGCTTGATTTTTTTCCCCCCGACCTCTCCTCTGTACCTTCAGCTATTACTGGTAGCTGAGTTTGCATTTGGCTTTTTCGGTATTTTAAACTTGGATAATGATATTAAAAATGTTTATTTTGCATAGTTTTTTCCCTCCTTGCACCCTCTATTATACATATATATTAATTCAGCTAGTCCAAAGGCAACAATAGTTCAGATTGTGGGGAGTTACACAGGCCTGGAGATTCCAAGGATGTATCTGATTGAAGCATTGTTTCCTTCAGACAGCCTCTTTTGTGGCCCTGTCACGCCTGTAAGGATCGTAAGCTTATTCTGGGTTTCCTGCTGAGCATATCCAGTCCGGAAGTGAAAGAATCAGCCTGTGATCTTTGCCAATGTCTAGAGCAGATATTTGGCTGAGAAATTCCCATAAATGTATTCCTCTGATTTTTACTAATTTTATTTTTGATGAGAATTGAGATATAAAGGTGTGGTTATCGCGATTGCAAGGGTTAGTTTCCCAGCCCAGTTCTGCGTGTGGAGTTTTGCATGTTCTCGCTCTTGCCCGTTGTGAAGGTGAACGTTTGAGATTTGCATGTTTGCTCGTGCCTGAAGCAGAGTAATAAGCAGTACAGGTCATTTTCGGGAATAATTAGCTTTCACGTCACATTTTCTGTGCATTCAGATTAATTTTCCTTTTCTTTAAATAAAAGTTCAATTCAGATTAGTATTTTTTGTTTAATTTGCATTGACTGAACATAGTGGTGTTGTGTACTTATGTTTTAAAATGCTTCAAAATAATTATTAATGTTATTAATTTGAGATTCCATTTCTATTCGCTTCCTGCAGGGACCACATTGGCGGCAACAAGGCCCTGAAAAAACTCCACAGCCCCTGCAGGGTGTATGGCAACCCCGTGGACAACATTCCAGGCCTGACACAGTAAGCGGCGCTCTGCCATGTGGCCATCGAGACGCAGACACTTTCCTGACCTCTTGTCCGCCGGTCCGCATTTTTGATCCCTTCCAGTTCACAATTGTGCCCAGTAGGGAGATGGGAGGGAGCAAATACATGGACCAGCTGGGGGTCCCTGAGTACGGGCTCATAGTCAGCATGGAGGCTGTCCCAGGAAGGACAGGGCGCAGGGCAGCAGAACATCCTAGGCAGGATGTGGAGTCTTTTGTACCAACTCAAATTCTATTTTTAACAAACCTGTAACAAGCTTCATAGTCCAAAGGTTCTTTTATGTTATAAAAGGTTTCCTTATAGCTCTGCTGTTGAAATCGGAGAAGTGAAGCAGAAAATGAATAAGCCTGGATGATTCTATGGCTGCTGAGAACGCATTTGTCTGAGTTTCTAAACCAGAATTTCACACGTTTTTATGACCATGTTCTCTGCATTTGTGCTGCTGTTGGAAGGCCAGCTGGTCTCTGAGCTAATTGTTGGCTTGATAAGCTTTCTCCAGTGTTTTTTCCTCATTCACTCCTAACGAGAATGTGTTTTATGGAATTAGACGGCGTCTAAGGGGATTAAGGGGCATTAATGAAGGGATGCTGCTTTTAGTGCATTTCTTTTCCTGACTTTTCAGTGATTCCAGAGCAGGTAAGAAATTGCTGTTATCTTGTGTGCGAATGAACAGTCAGCTGTAAATTTCGCTAAGTGATAATTCTAAATCTAAAACTCCTTGATATTTTAAAGAATGTAAACAAATTAAATCAAGCATCAACCCCCAGTACAGGTGGCAATGGAATGAAGAGCACTATGAAAATACATCACTGTTTAACAAACTTACTGTTACGTATAATCCAGAAAAATTTATACTAGTAGCAATATTGTGCTGTATTTGCAGGTTTTCTTTGGATATTTCCATATTTCCAAAATACTCAGCCCTCTGTAAAATGTTATATAAGGTGTGTACTTGTAATTTGTTCATAATTTCTGATGGTGGCCATAATTGAAACACTACCTTTTTTCCACATTTTTAAATGCTGTTTATTTCTAATAATAATTATGCCTCTATTACAAAATGGCTTTCTTTTTGTTTTGAATATACAATAAACAAAAAAGATGTTTTTTTTTTTTTTGTAACCTATTTACCAAGAGAGCCAGTTTCTCCAGAGGCGTGGTTAGTGGATGTTAGACTTGCTGGCTGTTTGCTCCGGCATCCGCTGACGCTTTTCCGTGCCTTAGCGGTTTATTGCAGGAAAGCCTCTTTTTCCTCGTGTTGCTCTAAAGTTGCTCTCTGCCATGGGGTTTGTGTACAACGCTGGAGATCCTCTGCACCTTTTCGTTTTGTTTTTGAGCCACGAAGCGACATTTCTTGAGTCTTTGTGGGCTCATTCCTGTGCAGCTGTAAAGGCTTTTGTTGGTCTTTTTGGGACGGGTGGGAGGTAAATGTTTTTCCTAAATAATCACCGGGGAGAATATGTCCCTGGTGTCATGTTAAGTATGCAGGCTTGGCTTGTGTTCCTGCCCCCGGTTACTCCTGCTTTGTGTTGGGATTCCAGCCCTCTCTCGGACAAAGACTTCATCGAGGTGGGACGCCTGAGCTTCCAGGCCCTCTTCACTCCTGGGCACACTGTGGGTCACATGATCTACCTCCTGGATGGCCAAGCGTTCGGTGGACCCTGCAGTCTATTCTCGGGTGACCTGCTGTTCCTGTCAGGGTGCGGTGAGTTCTTAGGGGTGCGGCTGGTGCTACTGCTACCCCTTTTGTTGTGCTCTGCTCATAAGGCAGCCCAGCGTCCGCAGCATAGATACAGGGTATTATTCGTCTTCTAGCCGCGTTTTCTGTGCAGGTCACGATGCAGGCATTGCGGCCTGTCCCACGAATGTCGGGTGCAAGACGAGGGAACCATCTCACACTACGGGCAACTTAAGCTAGCTGCAGTGGGAAGTGGGGAACCCAGAGGAAATCTGTGCAGTGAGGAGAGAACATGAACTGCACACGCGCGCAGTGGGGTGGGATCTGGAGGTGAGAAGCTGCAGTATTTATTACCATTTTTTTTCTGTTTGTTTTCATTTTAGGGAGAATGTTTGAGGGCAGTGCATCCACGATGCTGTCATCGCTGGATATCGTGGGCGCTCTCAGTGAAGACACCCTTTTATGGCCTGGTAATGGAGGGTTGCGACCTCCCCCCCGACCCTACAGTTAGCCCACCCCCCCCTTTTGTCACATTTAATTATCAAAAACTGCGTGAGGCCCATTCTCCTGCGTTAAATCTGTATCGTACAGGTCATGAATATGCAGAAGACAACCTGATGTTTGCTGCAGAGGTGGAACCACACAACTCTGCCAGGGAAAACAAGTTTGAGTGGGTCCAACAACAGAGGCGTCAGAAGTTATGTACGGTAAGAGTGTAATATGAAGACCGAACCGCACACGGTGGCAGAATGAATCCCTAAATGCATTTCAGGCTTTCTATGACCTGTGGAAGAGGCTGATTGGATATTTGCTGGACTTCTTGTGCCAGGAAGTTTTCTCAAGCCATCTGCTGCTTCCTTGGCACAGTATGTGAGAACCAAAGAAAGAGTGTAACAGCTGGTCTTTAAGTGTTTAATTATTCAGAAGTAATCTCTACAGTGTTGAAATTTGCGTGCACGTACCATACTTTGTGCTGGGACAGGAAAATTAGTCTTATTTAATGTATTTCATAAGGGAGGGGGAACCGATTTCTGGAAGATAATTTTGCTATGTACTTGGCTGGAATAAAATTAATGTTAGGGGTAGAAATTGGAGTTGTTCAGTGCATTGATGCAGAATTGAATCACTGGCCAGTGTACAAGAAGTCTGTCTTTGCACAGCTGGGGTAGATGGTTTTACAAAGTGACATATTGAATCCATTAGTGGCACCTAGATAAGCAGTATATACTCTGGGGCCAGAAACATGGGCCGGAAACCCATGTGTACTCGGCTTAAAATGTACCCATGACCACCTTCTATACCTTCTTGAGGGCCTTTCTACCTCCATTTCTTATAGTGTGCAGTAGTTTTGAAAAAAATCTGCAAACTAAGAAGGTCACTGTTCTTGTACACTAAAGTAATATTTACACAGCCTTAAAGGCAGAGAAAATCACTATTTCCACTGTTAAGAGAACGGGTCAACATTTTAAAACGACAGGTAATGTTAGAAGTAAAGGACCTGGAATGTCCAGAGCTACCGCAAAGCAGGGGCGAGCAAAAAAACTGTGAGAAACGCCAAACAACATCAAGGAGTTCAAGAGCTCTGATAACAAGAGACTTTCTCGATTGACAAACCAAAGGTTGTCTTCTTAGTACTATGTCTTGAGTTGAATGCATATCAACTACGGTTAAATGTGAAGGAAGAGGGTATTGCGACGTGGGCAGCCTTTTCAGCCGCTGGGGCTGGTGAGCTGCTTTAGTGTGAAAAATCAAGTGCAGGAAAATATTGCAGAACGGCTTGTATCACAACAGAGAAGTTGTTTTCCAAAGAGTAATGGTCAGAAGTTCTTCACAATAAGACGGCGTTCCGATCTACACTGCAAGCACCACTAAAAGTGACATGAGAATCACGCCATGAGTGGTATAAGAAGTTCATCAGTCTGTTTCACCCTGGTCAGCATTGAGATTTAGACCCAGTAGAGAACATTCAGTCTGATGTTAAATAAGACCCAGTTGGGAAATATTTTTCCTCCATTTACTAACTGTTTGAAGCCATCAAAACTGAATGGAACAGTATTAATTCTGCAAAAATGTGTCTACAAGTTTATTTTCAGATCTAACATAAAAGCCTTCCTGTACTAAGTTATTTTACTTATTTGTTTAATTATTGATCATTTCCTAAGAATAAAGTTCTTGCAATTTTCGGCCCTTTTATTTACTTGACTGCCAAACCAGTTTGTGTGCTTAGTGGTGCAGCATTAGCACTCCTACTGCCAGGACTTACTGCTAGTCCTGCCTCTGGTTCCAGAGTCCATCCACCATCCAGGAGGAGAAGGAGTACAATCCGTTTCTGCGGAGCCATTCTCCAGAACTGCACCGATCTCTGGGTCTCCAGCAGGAGCCGGACGAGGACTGGGCCCACTTCAGGGCTCGCGTCCTGGAGGAGTTACGCAGGCGTAAGGACATCTACAAGGGGAGATAGGTGCTTGAGTGCACCTGGATGCCTGGAATCCAGGATGAGATGCTGCTTGAAAAAAGGATGGTGGATTACAGCACTACCCAGTCTTCACATGCCAAATGATTTTGGTGTCTTGCCATGAAATGAGGTGTCTTTGACACTTCTGCTCTTATTTTGGATTTATAGTGGACTGAGTCCGTTTGAGTTTGCGTTTATGAAATAACATTTGACTTCAGAGTGAGCAAATGACAGATACACTAGTCGTAACATGTATTATTGTTTAAATCATAACCATGGATGACAATCTCACTTTATACATATGAGTGATAATTAGCTGTCTAAACGAAAGCTATGAATGATTCCTTTGTAGAAGCTTTTGAACCCGCTGAGAGATTGACTAGGGTGATTTGTTGAACTTAGATCTTGAGCATTTCTAAGAACCGGTTGTCTAACCTCAAAGCACAGATAACTTCGTTTGCTATGGCTGCCTGTTTTTAAAGCGATTTTTTTTTTTTTTTTAATCAAATGGGTTCTTTTTACAAAAGTGGAAATAAATTAATTCCGTTGATCGTGGAAACGCACCAAGTATTTGCCTGACATGAAATGGAATTCTGTGTTGCCATAGAAGCTACAGACTTGTATGTTGATGACCGGATACTACATGCATTTTTCACGTGTTCCTCATGTACGATCAGTTCTTTGTGAGCTGATATTTAAAGGGAACTAAATTATTTTGCTTACTGCACTAATTCACTCAATTTTGATGCACTGGTGTACAGATATGTACAGGAGTCACGTGAGATATAATGAATCACATATGATTTCATTAAGATGTTTGACTGAGCTTGTTTTTTCCTCCTTGTGCATAAAGGTATGAATAAAACGGGTGGTGGCCAGTCTTATTCGCAAAGGCCCAGCCTAATTGGATTGCCGATTAGAGGTGTGATTGGCTGAAGAGTCCTCACACCTGGGTTTGAACAGCTGACCTAAAGGTTACCCCAAAAACCCGCATACATGCTGGCCACCCCCAAATGAAATGGTGACCAGAGGTGGAAAGTTCAGATCCAGAAAATACAAATCCAGACCAAGATTTTATTCAATTCAACCAGCCAGTTGAATATGATGAGTCACAGTCACAGAGTACTCGGCTGATTGGTTAAAATATAATCTTGGATTTACTTTTATTTAGTTTCTAGACCTGAACTTTGCACCTCTAATGGTGCCATTCCGTTAAATAAGTCCTTTGCAGTGACACAAAGCACAGAGTGTGGTTTTATTATGTACAGTGTTTGCATAAGACTGTTGAGTATGTTTTAAAAATTTGACTTTTGATGATTAACAATAAACCGTTTGTGAGGATGGTTTTCGTGTCTGGGTGTTCTGAGTGCGCTTATATTGTAGTTTTACGGTACTTGGATGAAGCGTCGTCGGCATGGAAACCGGAACAGTTTGAGGGACAGAAACATTCACGGTGCCCCAAAGACCTTGGATCCAGTAAGGTGAGATTAGTGGTATTGCGTAATACGGCTTCACCGTCATTAAGCCTTTGGTACCACTCACTTCAAGTGTTTAGTTACCTAATGTAAGACTACATTTTACGTTACTAGTTATATAAAGGGCTGCGCTTGCAGGGGGCTTGTGGTCTTCGAAATAGCCGTTCTAATCTTAGCTTCCACAATGTGCAAAACTTGGATGAAGTCTTTAAGCTACACTTGCCGGGCAGACCAGCAACATCTTATTTTTTTTCTGTAACTTTTCGTTCTGGCTACGTACTGTGCTGAATCCATTAGTGCAATGGAAGAAGAAACTCGGGAGGATGACGCGAAGCTCGCACCCTCCAAAGAAGCTAAAGATTTTTTGTCCAGTATTGGTACGTATCCTACACGTGTGGCGTATCGGGACGAAAAAGTGATCTAAATAGAGGTACAACCCCGCAAGTCTGCAATGGCACTCAGAGTGAAGCGCAGTTACTAATCGCTTCTATGTTAGATCTCCGCGGAATGTTTTGAACCACCTTGATTGGTCACGTGATGTGGTCATCGCCTGCTGTTGACACATCAACAGAATAACAAACAATTTACATTAGTATTCCTATTATTCACTACATCAATATGTGTCGCATTTATATGTCTTAGTTTTGGGGGTAATGCCATATTACAAGGTGACTCAGCAGCACGATATAAACGCATGAAAAACTTCATGAACTTATGATTATGACCAGGACTTTGGGATAAAAGCACCGTGGAACTTTTTGTGACTTGCAAAGGTCATTGGTTGAATTAAAATGGGATGACTGGGATGACCCATGGACCCAATATTGATATACAAATATGGTTTTTTTTTCCCCTTACAGAGGCAAGGGAACTCGATCGATGTCTGTTTGCAGACTCCTTGATTACAGTGTCAGATACTGGACGGGAATTGGGAGAGTTCACCATAACTGTACAAAATGCAGTTTATAACAACGAACAGTGCTATCTTCTGCATGCTAACAGCCATGGCTCAATTGATGATATACCATGTGGAACATCTATCATGGGTAGGTATGACACTGCCTGGTAAAAGACAAGGTACAGTGGAGTAATGGTTTCCTCCTCTAGCCAATAAAATCACTTCCAATTATTTTAGTCTTTTAGTGGCACAGTGGGTAGTGGGCTTAGTGGGTTTCCTGGTGCCTGTGTGTGTGTGCGCAGTTTAAATGTCCCCCCATGTTGTGAGGGAATCCAGTTTCTCCCTCAGTCCAAAGACATGAAATTAGGAGAGTTGGTGTCCCTAAATCCTGGCCTGGTACCTTGCTGTTCCTGGCACTGACTGTATTCTCCACCAACTGCACTACATGCGTGTTTGGAGGACGGATGGATGGATGGATGTGTTGCTTTATTTTATCTGTTTATTATTTACCAACAGCTTACATTTCAAAGACACTTGAGACGTTAGAACAGACCCACCACGAGTATGTTCAGGTATTTCCTGATTATTATTCATAGATGTGCTTAGTAATAGGTAGCATCTGTCTGTGGTGGTTTTCGAGGGGAATTCCATTGAACTTCAGTAAACCTGCTTCTTAATGTCTTATGGTCCATGATTATATAGATTTTATTTATGTGTGTTTATATAAAGTTTGACTACTGCCTCTTTTGTGGTCCAGGCATTTCCTGTGGTCCTGTCTAGGATAAGCATCTGGTAAATGGGTGGTTAGTAATCTGCAGGTGTGAAGGACCCTCACTGCCGCTCGTAGGTCACGTGGCTCCCTAGCTGAATGTCACCATCTCCCACCCCCAGCAAATTCAGCTGCCCAGTTTCGCTTTGTCCCGGGCTGTGCTCCACTCACGGCCCTCAATGTGCTCCAAGTGCTTCCGTTGCCTAAGTCGTTGCCTCACCAGATGGCAGCCTGCTATGTAAGGACATGGTCCCAAACATTCCAAAATTTTTATTTAAATTAACTTTTTGTGTGGAATTCCCGCCCCCCCCCCCACCCCAAATGCTTTGTTTATTTGATGTACATTTAGGCAGCCAAAGAAAATTCTGCTTTAATTATGTTGTGAGGGGTTATTTGACTAATTAAGTTTACCTGGTGGTGAAATTTTACAAATTTATAGACTGACTGGGGTGCCTCTCTGGAGAGATTTGAGAAATGACGTGGTGATGTTCTTGTCACCCAACAAATCTGTCATTTCTTGGAGAACAAATTTTTGTTACTTTATGTGTTACCATTCATTTGCGAATTGCCTAATTCTGTTTTTTCTGGGGAAATTTACTGAACAGATAAATAGCTTAAAATATTTTTTGTAATGGTCTAAGACTTTCACATTATTGTGCAAAATGTTTTGCATACGCGTTTGATTTGGTGTTTTACATCCCATTGCGGCAATAGGCTTTGTACTATATACAAGCAGCCTCACAGCACCATCTAGTGGTGCATTCTGTCCATTACGCACATTTCATCGCAGACTTCAGTCAATTTATGTAAATACAGTGTTGGGAAGGTTACTTTTGAAATGTAATAGGTTACAGATTACTAGTTATGCTGTTAAAAATGAGTAATGAATAATAAGTAATGTAACTATATTGATTAGTTAATCAAAGTAATGTAACTTATCACATTTGATTACTTTTTGATTACTTTTCTAACGTGTTTTAAATTGGGCAATAATGCTGAAAAGTCCCGACGGTTTGCTGACCTGTGTTGCCTGGAAAGAAGGCATTTCTGCATAGGGAAAAGATCCAAAATAATAACAATTTAATTATATATTCTACATATAGCTTTTTTTTTTATCAAAAAGAATAGACTCGGACGCCTTTTTAATTACCAACATCATGATTCTTCATTTAAATTAATCATCCATTAAAATCCTAATAAATCAGCTTCAGTGTGTGAATTTGCAACGACATTAACAATTTAATGGGAAACTTCAGCTTCAGGACCACAGTTTGGACAGGAAGTCTCACATGGTGCGAAATGGTGATCAGCTGGTGGTGAATAAAATCGTCACGGAGAGAGAGGTTAGCGGATTTCTGCTCTGTTGTGCTCCTAACCTAATTAATTGTTAAATGTAATTAATAAAAGTTGATTTGTTGTAATAGACTGAGATAAAAAATGTCACATTAAACACATACCTGCACGTCACTCTCTTATTCATTTTTATTGAACTTTGTTCAGTGTTTCATTTTGCTCTATTAGACGGATCCATCTGTTGATGTGTTCCATAATGTGCTGCAGAGCAGTATTTCTCGGCTCATTACTCTGGGACCTCTAGACAGTCCACATTTTTGCTCCCTGACAGAAAATTCACATTCTTTTCTACCTGAAATTTGGAAGGGAGCAAAAACTTACACTGTCCAGGGGTCCCTGAGGTTCAGTATGAGAAATACTGCTATAGATGTGTAATTTTTTTTTGTGATTTTTCTTTTTGAGTTTGAAAGTAATACTGCAACTTCACCAACATGACATCCTAGTACATCATTCATTTTCATTTCTCTCTCAGGATGTGAAGAGCCAGTCATTCACTTTTCCAGTGAGCTCTTTGGAGGGATTTGTGTCAGAGGCCTCAAATCTTCTTATTCTGCGAATTCTAGCTCAAAGGAAGATTTTCCCAGAGAACATTGTGTTCTTGTCTTTCGACTCTGAGACTCAGATCTGTCTTTCTACCTACGTAAGTGCTCCAAGTTTGTTGTCAAAAGTGTTAAGTGTAGAATGGCAATCAAACCTAAAGAGGATGACTTGCAGGTCAACTATGTATGAAAAGGTACATTTTTCCTCACCTTTTTCAAAACGTGTTGGCATGTTAGTGTCTATCATATTTGATTTATGTTGTTTGCATGAACACCACTGACGTAGTCTGTGGGTAATTTTAATATTCTTGTGCCTTAAACAGAAAGTACTAGGCGAGAGGAAGCAGTTGTTGGGAACAGAGTTCATGGATGTCTTTGGCATTCAGAGGACAATGGAGTCTGTTACAGATATCCCTGCTACGTGGCACTGTTACTTTCTGTCAGATGGGTAAGCAGGAATCTCACATGTCTCTTAAACATAAGCTTTGTAACCCAGGGATCACACACAAATTGTATCCCTTCCCTCTACTGTAAATCACTTTGGATAAAAGTGTCATAAATGAGTAAATGTGAATATAATGCTTGCATATATGAATACAGCTTTATCAGCGAGATGTATTATTTTGGAGAGGTGAGTAGCATACTACTTTCAAGAAGGACTTTTCCCCCTTAAGATACTTTTAAGTACACAAGGAATGCTACAGAGCTCAAATTGTTTGGAAGCATTTGACAAAACCCCAGAGCTGACAGGAGGTCTGCTGTTTATTGACTGGCAACCTAAAATGTCAACAGGAAATCTCTGTGCCAGATGTAATTTGGTTGCCTGTGTTTGGATTTAGCTGTGTAGCTTTTTGTTTTGCAGCCATCTTGCAAGCAGAGTGCAAGTTGGATCACCAGTAACAATGAAGCTACTTCACAAGCCTGCAGACAAAGTAACAGGTAAATGTACACTGTCCCTCATCTGCTGTTATTAAACTTGGAGGGAAAAATGATATATTAAAGGCTAGTTACAATATTGCTGTTGCCTCACTGACCCTCTACCCCCAGTAAAAAAAGAGGAGACACTCATTTTTGAAAAGAAACCCCTGGTGTGGGAAGAAGACATGCAGATGTTCTCGAGATTTCTGGACAGAAAGGTGCACTTGTCTAATATTTGACATGCTATGTGATTGTCATTGATATAATGATTGATTGGCATTAGGAGTTACTCTGCTTTTTAATGTTTTAGTACACAGCGTGTAAACCATTGTCTGGGTTAGTGGTTTTGAAAACAGGTGAATGGATCTGCTAATCTGTGCAAAATGCTGCAATAAAAGGTTCTTTCTCTTGGGTCATTTTGGTTTGTGGTACAGGAAGAACTGAGAAGCAGTCATGCTTCATATGTCCGAGAGCACCCCGACCTCAAAGCCCTGCTGGCCGACTTCCTGCAGTTCCTACTGCTCCGCAAACCGGATGATGTTCTCTCGTTTGCTGCGGAGTACTTTGCGCCATTTGGCTCTCAGAAGGCCCCAGGAAGCACCTTCGACGACTCCGGTTCTGTGAAGTCATAACTACCATGGAAATCTACCCACATAAAACAAGCCGAAATGTAATGTGTAATACATACAGCATGAGATTTTAATAAAATACATGTACTTGGGTGTTTATTTCATTTATTTAAAATGTCTGTCTTCAGCATTGACATAGTTATGGCTGATAACTATCACGTGAGTTGACAATTTATTAGCAAGCTACTCAGACCTGAGAAACAACTACGTTTCCCATAATCCCCCGGAGCCGGATGGATTCACGTTCAGTTGACAGGAAGCGGGATAGAAGCTAAAGTGGTTTGTTTTTTTTATACTAATTCTAAAGCGAAATGCTGACTTGTGTTCAAGGAAGACTTTGAATGAACCGGTTTTATTATCTGACCGATTCACGTCGTTGTAGATATCTGTCAATTCTGATTTGGGTTCGCAGGCTTTAGATTTCTGGCTTTTCCACAAATGTCACCGAAAGCAACACTGGGCTGTTTTTAGAATGATATCCGCGTATATTCCCTGATTTCGCAGTTTATTACTGTACAGTTTATACTCACGGGAAGCCGGCCGGTACAGCTCCCACCGCGGACCGCCAGACGCGACCGGACAGCCCGCAGGAATATACAGCGAATATACAAGATGCTGAAAACTGTCATTCTGATCGGAGGGCCACAAAAAGGTAAAAGTGCACCTAGTTAAAACAGCGTGAACATTAAGAGGACACTTTATCCGCCCCATGAACATACGCACAGCAAGTAAATACGTGACAGACCTGCTTTGCGAAGCTGGGTTTTGATGACGTGGCTATGTTATATGACCGAGGTTAACTCTGATGCTACTAATTATTAATAATTTTTACGCGTGTCGTTAATTTGGTTAATTCCATTTAGATTATTAACAGTTTCTCTCTGTTACTGTAATGCTGGATATGGGAAAGCACATCGTCCTGAGCGCTGACTATGGTCCGTCATGCCAGGTACCCGGTTCCGGCCGCTGTCTTTCGAGGTCCCGAAGCCCTTATTCCCAGTTGCCGGGGTCCCGATGCTGCAGCATCACATAGAGGCCTGCGCCAAGGTGAGCTTACGGACCTCCGCACGACCATCGCGGTTAACAGTCCGGGTTTTTATCTCGTTATTGCCTTTTTTGCTTCATTTTTGGTCATTCGGTAATCATATGTTACGTTTATTAGCCGCAGTTGCTAGCTTCAGATTAAATGAAGCGGAGGTCTGTGTGTAGTATACCAGCAGAGGGCGCAGTAGTTAAAAGATTCATACATGTTTGATCAGTAGACAGACTGAGGGGTGAAACTTGAAATCGTTCAAAGTATGTGAGTACATGTGGAAGAGCTACACAGGTAACTAATTTGCTTAATTTGTATTTCTGCTATAGGTTCCAAATATGAAAGAGATATTGCTTATCGGCTTCTATCAGCCAAATGAAGAACTTACGCGATTCTTGGCTTGTGCACAGCAGGAGTTCAAGATCTCCATAAGGTGACATTTTTCAAGCTCATGCATATGTAATGACATAGTTTTGTATGATATATTACATTATACACACACACACACACACACACACACAGAGTGGGACAAAGGTAGGTATACAGTTTTTATTTTACAGTACTGATTGGGTGATGTTTAGTCTTTTAAGTGTTGGAAATGTCCTCCGTCGATGTCGATACATTCCTGCAGCCTGTCCTTGACACTGACACACTTTAGCTACCTTGAGATCTTTCTGCAGCTTTGGATGTAGTGTAGTCGGGGGTGTAGTAGAGGAGAAGGTTTTTGAGAGGAAGCCCGACACAGTGGAGGAATTGAAAGAGTTAATCTCGCAAGCATTAGTGGACACTGATGCTAACTGGGATTTGTGTGCTAAAGTGTGTCAGGGACAGGCTGCAGGAATGTATAATAACAATGTATTTTATTTTAAAGGTGCCTTTCAGGGCACGCAAGAACAAAGTACAGAATTACAGAGCGAAGAACAATCAGAATTAAACAAAAAACTAATTACAAAACTGAATTCTTTTAGTTTTTTTATACTGTTTCAGAGAGTAGGCACTTTTAAAGGGATTTGCGTTTAGATTTAAGAAGAGAAAAGGAGTTTATATTTCTAATGTCTTTTGGTAAGGAGTTCCAGAGTCGGGGAGCAGAGCAACAGAATGTCCTGCTGCCCATGGTGACAAGGCGGGCAGAAGGGACGGTGAGGTGAATAGAGGAGGAAGACCTGAGGGAACGAGAGGGAGTAGCAATGTGAATAAGATCAGACAGGTATGGAGGAGCGAGGTTGTGGATGGCCTTAAACGTATAGAGGAGGATTTTGAAATTAATGCGTAAATGTACCGGGAGCCAGTGCAGCTGCTGCAGGATGGGGGTGATATGATGTATAGAGGGGGTTTTAGTAATAATACGAGCAGCGGAATTTTGAAGTAATTGAAGCTTATGGAGGGATTTGTTGGTCAGACCAAACGGGAGAGAATTGCAGTAGTCCAGTTGTGAAGTGACTAAACTGTGAACAAGGATGGCAGTGGTATGGGGATGAGGGAAGGACGGAGACTGTTAATATTACGGAATGTATCAAAGTCCACGGAGGACATTTCCAACACCTATGAGACTAAACGTGACCCAATCAGCACTGTAAAATAAAAAACTGTATACCTACTTTAAAAATAACTTTGTGAAATAAAATGTGTGTATACCTTCTACTGGCCCACCCTGTATGTTTATATAAAATGTTTATACATTTTTATGAATTGTCTAATTTTCACCATTTTGGGACCAGATATGCTCACTCCATTCCAATGTTTCGTTATTAATATTAGGTCCTTTGTAATTATTGCTGTAGTTCGCAAGCTAAAGTACTATTAGCAAGTAAAACTTACCGTGGTTTAGTGCTGATTAGGGCTCCGCAATCAAAACTAAGGCACCTTCAGTTGGAACATGAGGCTTATAATCCTGTAGTACCGCTCTAGAAGTCATTCAGTCTTAATTGCTGCTTAATCACTAACATTGTTGCAGAAGGTGTCTGCTATAAGTGCGATCCGATCCTTATAGATAAGAATGTAACGGAGTGTTTTTCAGAGCGTAATTAGTCCTGTTTATTTTCCTTTGTTACTCTGAATACTGTTGATGTTGACGAAGGTTGACTTTTCGTAACTGAGCGTCAGTGCCGGACTCCCAGGTACCTGCAGGAGTACGCAGCCCTGGGGACAGGGGGGGGCATCTATCACTTCAGGGATCAGATCCTGTCTGGTGGCCCGGAGGCCTTTTTCATCATGAATGCTGATGTTTGCTCCGAGTTCCCTCTGCTGGAGATGTTGGACTTCCAGAAGGAGCATGGAGACGCACCAAGCTTCGTCATCCTGGGGACGACGGTCAGGATATCATTGATCTGCTGGCATGGGAAGGGGTTACGGTTTATAAATGTCGCTGGGGGGGGGGGGTCTGCTAATTCTGACTGTGGCTTTCAGCTCTCCTCCAGCTTGCAGTCTACCTATGTTACCCATATTATTTAACAAACCTGAGTAATAAAGAAAAGTTAACTGGCAATGTTTGGTGTTGGTTTTAGAATATATCCAGCATGACGCGCTGCTGGACATAGGGTGGTGGAGGGTGGGTTGGTATGTGCTGTCCTGTGAAAAACCATTAAACACCCTGAAGCTGAATTGGCAAATTTTTTTTATTATTTTTTTGATCATTTAGGCCAATAGGAAACAATCCATGAACTATGGCTGTATTGTGGAAAATCAGCAAACGAATGAGGTAATTTAATAGCTTCTTCCCGTCCCTAATGCGACGCCTTTGGGTCTGTGTCTGTTTGCACCGGTGAGGTGCAGAGGAAGTATGAGTCAGTACTTATGGAGCCGTTCCCTGCGTCGTAGGTGATGCACTATGTGGAGAAGCCCAGCACATTCGTGAGTGACATCATCAACTGTGGCATCTATCTGTTTACGCCGGAAATCTTCCAGCACATCGGGGCCGTCTTCCAGAAGAACCAGCAGGACATGCTGTTGTGAGTGGGAGGAAACCCCGCTTTCCCCCTGAGGTCCTCTGATGGGCGGCTGCATTGATTTTTCCATTTCTTACCCTCAGTTTTGTTCATTCTCCCCTGTTTTTCTTCCCGTCCCTCCCACCCCTTCCTGCCATCATTTTCTTCCCTGTTTGACATCCCCAGATATCCCTATGCGGGGTAAGTCAGCCTGTGAGGTGATCCCATCATGGGGGGAGGGTTAGAAAGCTTTAATTAGCCCCCCTGTTTGTCTAGTACTCTGTAAATCGTGTCCGTGTGCAATTAGTATGCTTTTCCTTGAAGCGTTTCTTTTTGTTTTTATAAAAAGAAGATTCTGTTATCTGTTTTTTAATACAATGAAAGGGGCAGCTTCTGCTTACTTACAGGCAAGGGATTTTAACAGCGTTGTTCCCAGTGCCTGACTGCTAAATCAGTACCTATACAAATGCTCCTCGACTTACGATGGGGTTACGTTTCGACAGACCCATCGTAAGTTGAAAATATCGCAAGTCGAATATCATACGATAAAATAAGTAAATAACTACTGTCACTGGGTTCCATTCCTCTTAAATGGGATGTAAAGCCTCAGAATGAAATTAAGAAGCGTTATTCGATTGCCGACATACAGCTTTAGTGTCACCATGGGGATGTCCTACAAACGTCAACAATTTCAGCTACATCTATTGGTTTTCTTGCTTTGAGATTTTCCCGGAACTGTTCTGGTCATTTCGCTGTCATTTTGCTGACATTGCCAGACTCTTCATTTTGACCACAGCATGCTTTCGTGTCTCGCTTTCCTTCTCTGATTTCTGTTCAATCATCTCCACTGTCCCGGATGACACAAACTATTAAAAGGCCAATGTAGCAGCGCCATGTACTGGGTGGGATGGAAGAGAGAGGAGCATTTCGTTGAGGTTGAATTGCTTTAGCTTCCTGTCTTTGGCTGGACGGCAGGGCAGTTACTGTGGAGCGGAGCCCAAAGACCTGTTGTCTTTACCCCTCAGGCATCTGCACCTTAGTGAGCTGAACTGAAGTGTCGCTTATTGAGAACAAGGGGCCTGCTGGCTGCGTAGAGCCAGGCAGTGATGCTGTATAAGAGCCGTGCTTCTCTCACAGAGAGGAACAGACCAACGGCTGGCAGCGGGCAGAAGTGATCCGGCTGGAACAGGACATATTCACCGCGTTGGCTGGCCAAGGCAAGCTGTACGTCTACAAAACCACAGGCTTCTGGAGTCAGATCAAGTCGGCTGGGTGAGTCCTGAGCGGGGGGGCGGATCACGGCGTAATGAGGGCGAGACGGATCGTGCACAAACGGGAAAGGCCGAGCTCTGGGCTGGCGGCACGTTGGCGTCCCGTGAGTCTGAGCTGCCTGTCTGCTGCTCTCCGGACAGCTCTGCCATCTATGCCAGTCGGCTGTACCTCAACCAGTACCACCAGACTCATCCAGAGAGGCTGGCGGAGAATGAAGAAGCAAGTCCAAAAATTAGTGGTAAGCGTTAACTTTGCGCTTGTCTCTCTCATGATGAACTATCGTTTTCCTGTATATTAACACGTAGTTTGCTCTCCGTAGGAAATGTGTACATTCACCCAACTGCTAAGATCGACCCAACAGCCGTAGTAAGTAAATTTTTTTTCTGTTGAAGTATCTCAAACAGCAGATCGAGAAGCAGATTTGTTTAATTTTTTTTTTTTACGCTCTAACATAATTTCCATACGCTGAAATTCTCATTTTCCTCCCTCTGCAGTTAGGCCCCAATGTCTCCGTTGGCACAGGGGTGACTATAGGAGCAGGAGTTCGAGTGAGAGAGTCCATCATCCTTCATGGGGCTACCTTGCAGGCAGGTTCCACCCTGTTACGGCTTCTAGGCGCCGATTGTTTACATCTAGTGGCCCTGAACCAGTTCAGCCGGTTTTTCTTCCAAAGCACAGCAGAGCAAATTAAAGAATTCTGGCGGCTAGATCATGGCCTGATCGCTTCTCTGAGAAAACTTAGAGCCTTGGACTCCTTCTGGAAAAATACCATTCGCTCTGTTATTGATTACAAGAAAGAAAATCACCTCTGCTGCGGTTTCAGACACTTAAGTCTCCGTTAATCCCGGATCTCAAAAGTTTCTGTCAAAATCGAAAATTTAACGCAAATGAATTCTCTGAAGTAGTGATTTATTTTCTGCTTTATCTCTGGGAAATGAAGCAGAAGTGTTGGGCATCCTTTGAACATTGAGTTTCCTGAGCAGAGTTTCATCCTGATGTTTCACGTGCCACTTCGTAGGACCACAGCTGCGTGCTGAACAGCATTGTGGGATGGGACAGCACGATTGGCAGGTGGGCGAGGGTTGAGGGAACCCCCAGCGACCCCAATCCCAACGACCCTTATGCCAAAATTGACAGCGAGACTCTCTTCAGAGATGGGAAACTGACACCCTCGATAACCATTCTGGGTAAAGTATTTTCCGGAAGCTGGAACTGTATGATGACATGCTGATTTAGGTGAATGAAAGCTGAATTTTTCTTCATACTACCTTCTTTAAATGTTCTTTTTTCAGGCTGTAACGTGAATATCCCGTCGGAGGTGATTATACTCAACTCCATTGTCCTTCCTCACAAAGACCTCAACAGAAGCTTCAAAAACCAAATTATATTGTAATTTATTTTTGCCCTCATCAAAGCTAAAGTTCATTGTGTCCCTGACAAAAGAAGCATTTGATGCAATAGACGTGAAGGGAACAAAACCTTCTCTCATTGTAATTTTTGATCTCTCAGCATTTTAAGAAGGAGTTAAATGACAATGTGTGATTGAATATCCAATACACCTCATTTTAGCAAAAATGTATTTTACGTAATATGTGAGATGACTTTAAGGATTAGAGAAGTAGTGTGATGGTTTAATGCTGTCAGCCCATAATACCCAGATTTTTGCAGATTCTAGTTCATGCCCTGACTGGGTGTGAAGTGTCAGCTCATAACCATGAACTGGTTTGTTTGACTGCTAATGAGCCGTGTGCAGTGATACTGTTAAGTCTGCTAATCAGTTAGCACACCTCTCTTGTAGCAGCGTCTCACTGTAAATTGGATAGGAACTCATGTGGGTGTCTGGAGATTGATGAATAAAGCTTCTTGGCCATTGTTGGCTTCTGAGTCCAATGTCACCAATGAAACGCAGGTTATTTGCCCTTTGGGGGGCAGTGGTTAGCAGCGTTGCCTCACACCTCTGGGATAAGGGTTCGAGTCTCTGCCATGACTCCGTGTGTGGAGTTTGCATGCCCTCCCTGTATCGTCATGGGGTTTTCTCACTGTACTCTGCCCCCCCCCCCCCGCCCCCCCCCACAGTCCAAAGACATGCTGAGGTTATTTGAATTACCAAATGTCCAAAGATGCGTGAGTGTGCCCTGTGGTTGGTTGGTGCCCCATCCTGGATTGTTCCCTGCCTTGCAGCCATAAGCTCTGGAACCCTGCAATCCTGAATAGGACAAGTGGTTACAGGAGATGGATGGATGGATAAAACTGTAGGAACTTTTGACAATCAGTCAAGAGAACCTGCAGCTGCTTAGACTGAACCATACAAGCCGGTAGAGCAGCCAGGCAACACTTCATGTATAAAGTTACACAAGTCAGTGGGGGGAAGCTGGAGTGGGTGGGTGATTTACCATTAGTTGTTGAGTGCGGTTGCATCAAAATCAGCAGGGCAGGCAGCATGAGTGTAGTTTTAGCTCAGTGGTAACTCTTCACCTAAATGCATGTTGTCCTCACTGTTTCCTTTAGGTGTTACGCCTGCACATATTTAAATTTCTCCATTTGTGAAGGAGACCTGCTAACTCACAATAAGGATTATATGGGAGCTTGGAAAGCAGTTGCGTCTTATCAGTCCTGGTTTATGTGTCAGTTTTCCCCGCCTTTTGAGATTAAGACCCAATCCCTGTGTCCCCTGTATAAACTCTGAACCCTCGCAGACTTAATGAATGTCACCTAGTAAGTGATTTAGTGCCAGAGGTTGCAAGGGCTCGAAATGGTATATATAGGAATGGGACAGCACATTGCCACGTTACCTTGACAACGGCAAAACATTCCTTATTGTGGCTTTGGGACTTTTTATTTTAAAATTTGCACTTTCTTCATGGCCAGGACACTTAAGGGAGAAACTGCCTAATTTGAACGTGTTCCAGGCTCTTGCATTACAGAGTGGATGAGAGGTAATTGTCAAATAATCAATTTACACTTATTTGTCCAAACGGTACCATCAAGCAAAAACTAAAAGAAATGGTTTGTTTACCATTTACGCTTTTGGGTTTCCCCTGGTAACCCTGTGTTTCATGTCACAAAATACTATAAACTGTGAGTAATTCCCTTCAGACAGTCTTCAGAAATGCAGACTTATGGAAAGTGTGCATAAAGGGCTCTAATGTCTGAGAGCCCTCGTGCACTTGACAATTTGACAGTGGGACAGCCCTAAGCCCTCAAGGACTTAAGCCTCAAAGCCCGTGAGTCAGTATGTGTGAACGTTGGGACCGTGAGTATGAACTGGCTGGGGGTGGAGGTGTTTTAAAGCGTGTTACCTTATTCACTGTCAAATGCATGAAGAACAGGGTGGGACATCCATGTGTCCTGCCCTCTAATCTGTTGCCAAGGTCGCCTATGACAGCTGGATGAGCAGTTATTTTGACCAGTTGATGCATTATTTTTTCTTTCAGATTGTGGGTTGTCTTTTATGAATAAATCTTTTTTTTTTAACCATAGTGGTTTCATGCCCACATCATTTTATTTTTACAATTGGCTGCTGAACCCCCCCCCCCCCCCCCAAAAAAAAAAAAAACATGCTAACACATCAAAAGTAAAAGTAATTTGTACAAAAAATGAAGTAATAGATTGTAAAATTAAGTGAATGATGGGAAGCATGGCGGCACTGTAGTCTTCCTCCTTCTGGGGTGGGGGGGCTCAGGTCCCACTCTGGCTGCCTGTGTGGACATTGCATGCTCTACACCTGAATTTCCTTTCAGTGCTGCAGGTTTGTCTGCAGCCGAAAGGGTTTCACTTAGGTGAAATGATGTCACCAGATTGCCCGTGGTGTCAGGCCTGTACTGAACCAGGCTACCTCTGCCCTGCGCTGTCCCTGTACTGGGTAAGTGGTTGGAAGATGGCTGGATTATATACATAATGTCTGTATGTAGGGCACGCTTTTCTTTAGAGTTGCCATTCATAATCTCAAGACTGGCCTGCAGCATTTGTGACGGCACTTTCCTTATTTGCTTACACCTTCAGTAGCTCCATAAACTGTTCGGCATTTGTGAAGTTTGTAGAAACTAGGTCAAAATCGGTCGATAAAGAATTTGTGCAGGAAATGTAGTTTATTTTCGAGCTTAGTCACGCTGCTGTGAATAAATCAGGATGTTTAAAATTACATACTGAGATTCAGATGAAAAGTGGGGTTATTTTATCTGTAATGTAAGATGAAATATGTGTGGGCTAAGCAGAGACCGGGCAGTAATCATAACTTGTGCTTATACTTTGTGTCAAAATCACCAAGGCAATTTCAGGGAGTTTTTACAGCTTTAAAGTTAGTTCCTGAGATTTAAGTAATTGGTCCAGTTTCCGGTGGAATTGTTGAGAGGTCATGACCGTGCTTGTACTTCATTTTTTTTTTTTTATCATAAAAAAATACTAATTAGCCATAGATGCGTGATTTGGAGCAGATTCTTTGAGGTGAAACTTCAAAGCATTAAAAGAGTGGCCAAGGGCAAACCATTGGCAAGAAAACGTTCCGTGAAAGGCAAGCTTCGGTTATGGGGTCAGTTGTGGTACTATGAAGCATATACATCATGACCGAGAAGGTAGGTTAAGCACCATGAGGAGGAACTTTCAGAAGAGCATCCCTCTGAAGAATAAGTTTGTGATGTTGCTGTGAAACAAGCTTTAAGGGAGTGAGGGATGTTGTTGGCCAGTATGTGGGGCTGGGAAATATTTCGATATTATATCATGTATCCACAATAATCATCAGGGCTTCAGATGACAGGCGAAACATTTGGCTGGATGCCAGCGTTTCTGTACCATACAGACACTTATTTACACCCCGATTTGGTAAGCAGATTAGTAGCACAGGCAAAATATTTATGAGATGCGTTTTGTGACACCAAAAAGTTAGTATTCTGTATAAACTTGGAGTATCTTTATATTTATTAAATTCAGTTAGTGGAGCATTCTAATGATAATGATAATACTGTTTTGGTATACTGTGGTTTGGTATACTTCAGTGCGATATGCACTGTAGCGGGGCCCATCACATACTACTGTTTTGGTATACTATGGTTTTGTATACTTCGGTGCGATATGCACTGCAGTAGAGCGCACGACATAGTACTGTTTTGGTATACTATGGTTTGGTATACTTCGGTGCGATATGCACTGCAGTAGAGTGCACGACATAGTACTGTTTTTGTATACTATGGTTTGGTATACTTCGGTGCGATATGCACTGCAGTAGAGTGCACGACATAGTACTGTTTTTGTATACTATGGTTTGGTATACTTCGGTGCGATATGCACTGCAGTAGAGCACACGACATAGTACTGTTATGCTATACTATGGTTTTGTATACTTCGGTGCGATATGCATGGAAGTGGCAATGAAGACAGGAACAGCTCAGCAGTCACAACATCTTTTGTAAGAGCAGATCTTGTGGATAAACAAGGTAAAAAGACATCTGTGGTGTGGCGGTACTTTTTGCAGTTTAAAGTCAGACACGTTTATTAAACATAATGACAAATTTATACTGATTACTAACTTTTGGGCGTCATACAATGCCTCATTAATATTTTAGCCATATAATACTCTGCTTGCCAATTTGTGGGCATAAATAAACATCCTTATAGTACCGAAAAGATGGCGCCAAATATTTCGTCCATCATCTGAAGCCCAGGTGATTACTCTGCATGTGTGATATAATATCGATATGATATCGCCCAGCCCTACCAGTATGCCTTCACTTTTACCATCAACAACAAAACAAATTGCAGAGCTCAGTTTTCCTTCTATCGCTAGATTCAGTTTATAATTAGAAAGGAAGGTGATCTCTTTCCCAGGTGCCGGCAAAACCTATTAACTTTCCAATAATCGGGGCGCGGCACTACAAATGGGCTGCTGCTAAATTTGCCGTTTACCCTGTGCTCAAGTACGGAAGGAGCTGTGAAATTAATATGCTTGAGGATTGCTGCAATTAGACTGGGAGATGAGTGGTAATTGTTTCCCAAGCATCTGGGAGCTGTCCAGTATTACGGCGAAGGGAAAATAGCCATCGATCCTGAAATGTTATCCGAATGCGTTTTTCGGTGCACCACAAGGAACGGTGCAATATGCCAATAATTAGGACTCCATCCACTGCCGTACTCTGGCACTTGCAAGAACGACGACATTCGCCATATCAGGAATGAACAGAGAGCGGTTTAAATGGATTTAATAAATCGAAAGGCATGATGTCGTCAGTCAGAAGGGAAGCTGATGCGCACATGGTTGAGCTGGGTTTGGGGGGAGGAGCCTACTGGCCAGGGTCTCTCCGCAGTGTGGCATCTGGTGCCGTGCTGTGGAAAAGGAAAGCACTCGCCCACCGCCACAGGGCTGTGTCCTTGAAGGATAGAGTTCTGGATCAGTGACGTGTACTGGAGTAAAATTTGGGGGGGGGGTAAAAAGCAGGAATCCATGAACCTCCTTCAGAAGTCCTTTAAGAAGTCGGTAGATTGCGCATCCAGTGCCCACACAGGTGACTTTCCCAAGCTCTTCCACATGTTTTTTCCACCATAAGGCAGCTCCCAGATGCTCAGTAAAGGCCTCAGTAAAGGTGCCATATGGGAAGCACAGTGCCGATCTTAATGGAGCGCTTCGAAGCAGGCTGACCCATAACGGCGCAACGCCAGGACTGATCTGCCACGGCCTGAATGCACCTTCCCTATCTCTCCATTCCTCATTCTGGCCATATCCTCTAGTTAGGAGAAAGTGGGTCGTCCTGTGTGAGTTTGGGGGAAGCTGAGACAAACGCAAGCAGGTCAGGAAGACGCTAAGATGCCACGTTAAAATGAGGCGAGACGTCACCTGGCAGAAACCGTAATACTTCTAAAAGTGGGCTTGACTTCCTGGTGAATTTTTTAAGCAGAGGTTTATCTTTTCCGTCTCACATTTATTTTGTCGGGTGCCGAGTCCAGCCGGCTATGCTAAGAGCCGCAACTCCGCTGTTTACTGGAGGAGAGCACGCTTGTGCTCAGTCTGAACGCGTTGCTGCTGCGTGGTTTTGGGACGTTAACGCCGCATTTTGTCTCAGGTACTGACTGACTTAGTTTGCCAATTTTTACCGCTTATTACGACTGTCCCTCGACGCACGTTGAGAGTTAATTAATTCTTCAAGGCTTCTTTATTAAGGTACAGGTGCAGGCAGCGAAGACCTCCCCCCCCCCCCCCCCCGGCGATGCCGCTCCACCCGGGTGCCGTGGCGACAGCTGTCAGCGTTCGATGGCCACTGTTCCTTCTTGCTGAGTGTGCTCGCCTGGGTGTGCGGACAGATGAGGGATGCTGTGAACGGGGGTGCGCTCGCCGCAGTCCAGAGACGCTCCCCCCCTGAGCTGACAGGTGTTGCGTGAGAGAACAGCGCCAGGCAGTGCCAGGAGCAGCTGATGGATGTGCCTTCCACTGGAAAATGACATTGGATATTAATATTTTATTTGCTTACCAGACACTTTTACCTAGCGTGACTTATATAACTCATACCCATATATACAGCTGAATATTATTACTGAACAATTCAGGTTAAGTGCCTCTATGTTGCATCACAGGCTTCTGAAATCTCTTGTGGTACTTACCCATGAAACATCACATTTAGTTCCACAGTTCCCAGTTCTTCATCGATAGAATGTTAGATTTGAGATTTTAATCACTACATTGGAACGTAATACAGCAGTTTTGATGGTTGAACTGCATTTTTCAACCCAGGGCTTAGTTATCATTTAAAATTCTAAAAGAAACAGGACCTGGATTTTAAAAGAAGTATTCTGCTATTTCTGAGCTGTGGAAACCATCTATTCCTTCTCCTGTCACCCCACCGTAACATAGATGCAAAGCAGTTCTGCTGTGACGTTTGACTGAAACAGTCCCAGTGGAACTCTGACTGCAAGTAGCCTGGTACTTTACTATATGAACTCATTTCCGAAACTTTCCCAGTTTAATTCCCAAGAAGAGCCCCTGCAGTTCTGCCTTTGAGCAACATCCTGATGTGTTTCAGTCAATATATGCAGATGTGAATAAGGATAAAGTGTAAAATGTGTGCTACAGTACTGAAAGTATGAATAATGTTGTATCTCTCTGTGGAAGCACACCACGGCTGCCCAGGGATTTGAGCCAACTTCGTTCTGGAGCTGACTACATCTGCATCGCCCTATGCTACAGCTTGAGTATGTAATGAGTAGTAGCTGAGTTTTCTGTTCATGTTTATTAAATTACCATGTTTATATTTACAGCTACATTAGCTTCGTTAAAAATTAAAATTCAAATGAACTTACAAGTTGGTATACACCATAAATTCCTCATGTCAAATCCAGGGTGGGTTTAGCCTTGTGTAGAAACACGACTGCTTGATAAGCGCTGGTAATTGACGTTGCTTGGAAGTGACACTAATGCAAATGTGAAGCGACTCCGTGTCTCACAGAGGATTCCCACAGCCGTTCAGCGCAGGTTTGTGCACTATGGAAAAGATGGGTTTTACAGCGTGTGGCAGCTGGGAAACAAAAGCGATGATAGTACGCTTCAAACCGCTCCTCATTTGCCTCGTTTCCAAGTCCCAGCCACGTTCTGTATCAGCAGGAGCTTCCTGGAGTTCTTCAGTCTGGAGTCATTAGCAGTAATTTCTCACCATACAAATGAGCAGAGACTTCAGGCACCTGCTATTGCTTGCTTACTGCAGAGGTGGAGATTTCAGGTCCAGAGAGTACAAATCCAGACCAATGTTTTGTTTCAACCAACTAGTTGATTGAACTAGTTGTGACTGGGACATTTTATACTTAAATGGTTGGTTGAAACAAAACATTGGTCTGGATTTTTACTCTCGGAGCCTGAAATCTCCACCCCTGGTTTACTGTTTATACTGACAATCCTCAACTTAAGCATAATACCTTTCATAGACTCTTTTCTTTTTATTCTCTGGGGCACAAAATAATAATTCAAATAAACAAACAAACAAACAAACAAATAATGAATTTATTTATTTACACTTCTCAGTCTCGACCAACAGGGGCTGCTAGTGTCAATACACAAATCTCTGAGCAAAAGTCTTAAAAATGAAAATAGGTTCATGAAGCATAATTTATTTCAATCCACTCAGTACTTTGTGCGGGAGAGATAAGCGCGAAAGAAATTATATTTTCCAAAGTAGGGCGATGTAAAGAGCAGGGTTAGGGAGGGGGGTGCAGCTAATGTTCTCTCTCTGATACATCCAAAGCACTCGAGTGTATGAGACACAAACACTATGGCTGAAGATCAGCCTGCAGACCCCGAGCCAGAGTGAACAATCAAAGGTGCAGTTACATCGCCAAGATCCTTCCATCCATCTTCCATAACAGCTGAAGCAGTACCGGCTCACGGTGCCGTCAAACATCATCTTGGAGTGAAGCAAAAAAAACACAAATAAGAAAACTTTATCGGGATTTTAAAAACGGAATATCTCTGCCCCTCAGGAAAGGGAATCAGCTGCTAAACAAGCGTTATATTTATCAGCCTTTGATGCAACACACAAAAGAACAAGCGATTGAAAAATACAACGGAAAGAAGAAATGTAGAGAACACTATGCATAGGGAAACCTAACATTTTTAAACATGTCCCTGGCAAAGGAAGCATGAGATAAGCAAGACTAATGGCTCCTTAGCAATGAAATGATGTTAAAACTATTATCTGCTGCAGTCTAGGCTAGAAGTGTAAACACTGTTACTGCTTGTCCTTCCCATTCAAGTTTACTGTACTCTGAACTCCATGTCTCCATGAACGCAGCACTTTTTGACTGTTAAACTTTTTCCCTTAATTAATCAATTCCTTAATTATTTTTTTTATTTGGGATTCAATGAAAGCCCAGGAATTGAACGGAGTTTTATTTTAGCACCAAGATCAAAGCTGCGAGTTTGACTAATTACATTGGTTCTTAATTTGTGAGGAAATGAATGATTTGAAAAGCCATTCGTTCTATTTTATCTGGGCCCACACACATTATACGAGCTTTTAACAACTGAAAAAATGACCAATCACTTTCACTTGTATTGCTCGGAAGTTTCCGAAGACTTTACAGTCTTGTCACTGTACCATGCTGTTAGACACTATCACAATTTTTTATATGAATATTTTATTCCTGACAAGATCTGCTTTGAGGGCAGCACAGCTGGAATAACGTAATTCGTAAACCGTGTGCGAGTGGCCGCGTGTTTTTGCGGTTATTGGTCGTATGTAACGCAGAGGAGGTGGGGAGGCGATGGGTCCTTCCCTGGGCTGTCTGCCTGATAATGCGCAGTCTGCGCAGTAATATCTCACAGTTCAGATACATCCCATGGGGGCTGCTCTTTTTTCCCTTAGTAGGCCTTAACGCTGCTTGTCCAGACTTTGTCATGGCACAGATGCTCAAACAGACTTGCTAAATCCTGACCTTCTATACTGGAAAGAGGTTTCTGCTCAGAGGAGTACAGGGATAATATTTGTCTCTCCTCAAAATCTGTGTTAAAGGTCAAAAATAAATCTGTTATTGGAAAGCACACTGCCTGTAGGGATTAGTGGTGTTAATTCTTGCTTTCGCCCCCCCCCCCCCCCGTCAAATTTCAGATAAATTCTTTAAAGACTTTCTCTAAGATTCAAAACAACAATCAGCAGAAGAAATATCTATACGTCCTCAGGAATATCGGACGTCTTTCAAACAGCATATCTTTTCTGCCGTTAGGGAGGACCAGCGCGTTACAGCGCCCTGATTAGAAGCATAAATCTCCCAAAAAAGTGAGGGACGGAGATTTTGCATCCTGTCACATAATTAATGCATGACATTCATTTTGAGGAATGCACAATTAAAGAACTACAAATCTTACTTGTCACCTGATGCTGTGTATATTTCCTTTTACATTTGGTGCCATCTTGTTACATTTTAGAGCATCTAAAGATTGTGGCCAGTAGGGGGCACTGTGATTGTACATGTATTGAAAACACCGGCTTCTTTCTGTACAAAACCGCAGGTTGTGTGTCCTTTTAGTGATTAGCGCACTGTTTGAGCAAAGCTTTGTCATTTCTGGCTGACTCTACAACGCTCTGGAGAAAATAAGCTTTATTGCTACTATCAGGAGCTTGAGCTGGTGTTTGGAAATGTCAGAAATGTTCCATTAAAACAAACAATGGTTTCTGTTCCTGCTGGTACACAAGGTCTCTTTTAGTCATGACCCGAGTCTTTATTGTGATCATTCTTGACCAGAATCCCTAGAGCACAAAAAGATGTGGTCATGTGCTCTCTTATCTCAGGCCGAGCTGAACGTGCGATGAAAGTGTACCCAACTTCCAGGTATCGGGTTTTCAGCTGAGCATTATTTATAAATAAGGAAAGTTTAGTGGAGTCATTTTTAACCAAAGATGAAGAATAAAAGTGAATTTATGCATTTTTCAGTAGCAGTCAGGCAGTTTTCGGTGTGTCTTTTAATAACAGAATGTGTAACATGTTACCGTGATTTTTTTATCAAGACTCTGCGTGAGATTCTGCGTTTACCGTATTTAGTTGCTATTTAATGGGTTGGCAGGGAGAACAGTGGTTAAGGAACCAAACTTCTGACTAATTCTTAGCTGTCTAAGACTTCAGAAGTGGCTCCTTTGTTACGCCCTTATACAAAGTGATCTGAAGTGATCCTCTAAGATGTCTAGCAGTTTAAATGTGATACTGTACATTTTAAAGATGTGTAGGTCACTATGGATATAAATAATCTTCATTAACAGCCTGCACACATACACATTTAATGATATAAATAAATCTGAATGTCCAGCGTTTGCTGCTGATCGTGAACATCTGCTATATGTAGACTGACTTCATTTCTTATTATTTACCTTGTTAAGAATTTAGCCAAAATGAGATTTAGTTTACTTGGTGAAAAATGCTAGCATGTATTCATCAGCCAGAATCAAACGCACATTTACATTAGCATATATAGGATCAACAGTTATGGAAGACTGATGGTTGTATAGAAGCCTGAAATACATTTGATCCAAAATATTATGAATAAATGGTCACACTTTACATGAAGAAACCCATGTAGCTTAGTAACTGAGTTACTACTCAAGAACAAATCCTGAGCAGATATAGTAACTGCATGAAAAACATGAACTGTTATGATAGACTGATGATGAACGAATCTGCAGTATGTAACCAACCAGTATGTAGTACTGCATTGTAAGGGCCTGTCAGGTAAAGTGTTAGCAAATAAATTAAACAGACAGATTATGCATTAGCATGGGGGGAAACAAAAGTTTTGCTTTAATCCAAATAATTCAAATCTCCACATTCATTTTATGATTATAATTATGTGATTTCTTATTAAAGAATCATTATCAGACTTAGCAACGATGCTCATCTTGCAGGCAGAGGAAACAGGTAATTCCTGCAGTACATAAGAAATGTGTTTTTATCATGCTGTAACACTTACTCCTTCAGGAAAAACATCACCATCGTGCCTTTAGCGCCTTTTGTTATAGTTCAGAAAACATACTGTATCACCTGCCATATAGCCATGCATATTTATATCAAGTCATGTTATAATGTATTATTGTGCATTATCCATCCATCCATCCATCCATCCATCCATCCATCCATCCATCCATCCATCCATCTGTCTTCCGTAACTGCTTATAAGGTTCAGGTTTGCGGGGGGGTCCAGAGCCTATCCTGGAGGCTATGGGCGCAGGGCTGGGAATAATCCAAGATGGGGTGCCAACGATTTGTGGGGCACTCACACACCAGTCACTCACACATTGCTATGCATTATAATACATCATAATGTATTAATACATTTTTATCACGTAGAGGGTTGGTTGGTAGGGGGTGTGTAATGTTTCTGTCTCAGTTCAGTTTTCTTTTTACGTTTCAGACAGTTGTCACATGCCTGTTATACACAATACATCGATCTAATGTCGAGGCTAAAGGCTATTTCCCTGTTTTGTTCTGACTCTGTGCCCATGGCTGGTTAATATATCGTGTGTGTATCCGCTGGCTTTCTCCCGACTGAGGGACAGCATTCGCGCTACCCGGACAAATTATGTGCCCCAGAAATCCAAGAGGCTGCCGCCTTTTCCTTTCATAACCCGGAATGCGAGGTTCCTTCGCTCGGCCTCGGCCACGAGCCTCTCACAGCCCCTCTGTCCGTCGGGAAGCTCTGCAATCAGGACACGGGTGGAAAATTGCAGCATTTCATGGCGTGACACCAAGATAAATGAATGTTCAAAGCCCAGTGGTGACAAAGCCTCACGGGGCATTTCCTGTATCCAGGGTTAGCTTATCAAAAACAGCTCTAATTGTGTAAACTATGGCTTAAAGCAGAAGTAACGTTGAAAACTGGAGTGACAGCAGTGATAACATGGAATTGTTTTTTCTCCCCTCTCATTTCCTGCTTTCATGCCCTTGTGTCATCTTTTATTTTGCAGCAGAGTTAGAGTATAGTTTGGAAGTGCTTCTCCAATGTGTCTGGACAGTTGGTGGGAGAACTTCAGGGCTTCTTCTTTGAGCTGACCCCACGCGCCATGCTTCGGTTCATACCTCTAGGCTGCTGATTCAATGTCAGGGAGTAGAATATACACACGATACGAGTTCGTTTTGTTAAGTTTTGCTCAAAGTTTTTCCAAGTTATCATTGTGGAGACCGTTGAATTATCATAATCCCTGAATCGTTAAAGATTTTTGAAGACTTCTGATGTCATAACAGTTTTGAGATGTAAGGGGTAATGCATTAATAGAGTACTGCATTTTTCCTTCATGCATGAACAGCTTTAAAATATTTGAAAAATTTATTATGCGACGTTGACAGGATCGCCAACTTTGGTTACCTGACTGGAGTGACAATTTCAATGCGAGACACAGACATGCACAAACATTTACATATATGTAACAGTTTATTACCTTATAGTCTGTAGGCTTTGCACACTACCTCAATGCATTTGATGTAGCTAGTTTTAGGTTTATAATGGAATAATATAGATTTGCAGTAAGATTTCTTGCATGAGTGTGAGACTCTGATAGTATGAGGGTAACACCAGATGCGATAGAGTTGGAAACCTCATTTTGAATGCATATTTGAATGCACAAAAATGTCACTCAGAGGACGAGGGGGTGTCATTTAAGTAATCGTAGTTAGTTCCCTGCTTGATCTCCTTAACTCGACATCCAGACCATCAGTATAAATCTGCAGCTCGGTCACCAAACATACACATGTAGCACCAGAGATGTGAAGAAGGAACTGCAACTTTATTTGGGGATGTATTAATTGGGAGGGGGGAGGGAGACAGCAGCGATGAGGGAAATCCGGAGCAGATTCAGAATCAGCAAGTGCGTTGGGTGGGGAATTCACTAGTCCAGGACTTAATTCAGTAAAAGGCATATGGGTTAGTCAGACTGAATCTGGTTCTTGAAGGATGACAGCCAGAGTCACATGTCCAGCGAAATCATGAAGCTGCACCCTATCTAATATCCATCTTTGTCATGGCCTCGAAGCCATAAAACGAGAACCAAAGAGTCATAAGATGTCTTGTACTTTCTGCGTTATGAGCAAACATAAGACACTGAAACTAAAGCGCTTTCTAAACTGTTTTGCTATACAAATATGAAATAATACTTCTTTTGTGGGAAGATAATGTGTAATTCCTCTAGTTTAAACCTTCTTACTTTCTAAGGCAACGAGTCTATTCAAATGAGAATAGAGTAGGAATATTTTAATGAATCCTTTGTATGAAGCAATTTCTGGTTTATCACTGTGTTCTTCCTCTCTCTCTCCTCCACTTGGACCCCCCTCTCCCCAAGAGTCCTTTTTAATTCCAGTGTGGTTATGAAACAGGGCTTTGCTCTCTAATTTGAATCCCCTCTCTGCTGCAATATTGATAAAATTATGGAGGAATGTTCCTGTGTGCTTCCAGACTGGGTTTTATAATGGTTCCTACATGTTTCCAGATTGGGTGGTGTAATGTTCCTACATGTTACCAGATTGGGTGGTGTAATGTTCCTACATGTTTCCAGATTGGGTGGTGTAATGTTCCTACATGTTTCCAGATTGGGTGGTGTAATGTTCCTACATGTTACCAGATTGGGTGGTGTAATGTTCCTACATGTTACCAGATTGGGTGGTGTAATGTTCCTACATGTTACCAGATTATATGGTGTAATATTCCTACATCTTACCAGATAGGATGGTGTAATGTTCTTACATGTTACCAGATTGGATGATGTAATCTTCCTACATGTTTCCAGTTTGGATGGTGTAATGTTCATACGTGTTTCCAGATTGGATGGTGTAATCTTCTTACATGTTACCAGATTGGATGATGTAATCTTCCTACATGTTTCCAGTTTGGATGGTGTAATGTTCATACGTGTTTCCAGATTGGATGATGTAATCTTCCTACGTGTTTCCAGATTGGATGATGTAATCTTCCTACATGTTTCCATGTAATGGAATTTTGGATGGTGTAATGTTCATACGTGTTTCCAGATTGGATGATGTAATCTTCCTACATGTTTCCAGATTGGATGATGTTCCCATGTGCTTTCTGACTGGATGTTAAAATGTTGCCACTTCTTCCGGATTGGATGCTGTTGGCCTCGGAATCTGCAGCCTTCTAAAGTCGACTCCGATAAGAGAGCGTGGAAATAATCCTCTGGTGCAGCTTTTAGAAAAAGAAAGGCGCTTTGGATATTTTGGGGGGTTATTAATGACAATTAGTATTTATTATAAATTCTAAAGCCATTTCAAGTATCTAATGAAAAGCTAATTAAAAAAAACGGCATTAGCTGAGCGAGACGACGTGGAGCATTATTTCGCAATTTGTCCCAGCTCACTGACTAGTAGAGTTAAGACGCCTTTGCTTGGTTTGTTTGGCTGTAACCTGTTAAACGTTGTCACGGTGATATTTCCAGTTCTCACTCTGCCCCACCAGGTTAAGAAATTTCCCTCTTTCCCGACAAGAAAAACTTCATCGACCGCAGAGTCGAAGTTGAACATATAATTAATCATCCATTTTTCTGCACTGATTGAGAAAAATCACGTGACATTTCTGCTCCCTGAAGTGGATGCTGTGGCCCTGGTGGCAACAACACTTTCCAGTATCAGCAAAACTCTCCTTTCAGGATGCTGAGGGTCCCATTGAAATGTTAATTATACTGCGGTCTTTGAAGGGTAACATTTAGTTATTTGGATTGCCCTAGGCATTGGCTTGCTCTTACCATAGATCAGTCTAGCATTGTCTGTATGGGTCAGAGAACCAATAGTATTACGCTGTTCTGAGAATTCCGGCCCATTGTTATCCGTTTTTCCACCTGTCCAGCTCAAGCCATCAAATCCCTGTCAGCAAGGGATCAGTGATTTTTTTTCTTAAATAATGTCTATACAAGGTAAGCTTTTATGGCTGCACCTACCCCTCCATCCCGCTCCGCCCAACAGCAAAGACAAGCACCTAGAAAGCCACGTGTCCCTCAGCTTTCAGCCACGGCAAATTACGACTTGATTTACTGGTGTCTCTGCCTGACAATGGAAGCGGTGATTAGGCCAGCCTTGGGCTGGAGGGACTGCAGCACCTTGAGAGGGAAATTTGTACATGGGGATGCATGTCTCCAGACTGTCAGGAATGTCAGACTGACTCACCGTCAAAGCACTTCAAAGCTGCCTCTAGATCTCAAGCAGTGGTGATTAATTCCAGCTCGAGAGGGACGTGACAAACTGCATGTTCACTCTACCTGTATGGCAAGTCTCCTCACATTGGAATTTTAATTGTGCCACTGGTGTTAATCACGTGGCCTATTCCAATCTGAAAGTCTGCAGCTTGTAGTCCAAGAAAGGCCACCGTACAGGTAAAGTAAACCATCTGTGATCCGGATTGTAAATTTAAATCAATCTACAGTACCAGACAAAAGTCTTCATTAACAAAACTAAAAATTAAAATCGTTTGTTTTTCAACAAGATAACAACCCTAACCGCACCTCAGGACCCCAAGATTATTGTATTGTCTTGTGAAACAGGAAAGATGAAGCTGTGATTGATGACCTGGCCCCCAAAATCCCTCCCTCCCCCCGACCTGAACCCTATATAGTTGGTTTGGGATGAGTTGGATAGAAGAGTAAGAGCACGGTAGCTAACTTGTACCCAGAACTTGTGGAAACTCTTTCAGAACTGCTGGAGAAGCTTTCCAGGAGGCTACGTATGGAAGCTGGTTGAAAGAGTCTGCATTGCCGTCATCAACGCAAAAGAGGGGCATTTTGAAGAGTCTAAATTTTGAGAACACTTCTCTGGTTTGTTGAAATATTTGATATGTATTACTTTATTGCCTTGAGGCGTGTTAGTGTAACATAGCTAAAATGGAGACAAATGTATTAAAAGCTGGTGCGTCCATTTTTTTGATTGGTACTGTAATTAGGCTGAAAATGACCTCCGTTGGGCGCCTTTTGCTTCAGCTGGGATGAGGCTTGTGGATTGTGTCACAACTCATCTTGGCTGGGCAGGACCCAGGAAGCTTGGGGCAGCTTTTACAGTGACTACAGCAGGGGCAGCACTGAAGATATGCTGATAACCCACACCTTGGCTGCTGACCGTAGGATGACTGGATTGACCTCCCCTGGGGTGAGTACGGTGTCTCCCACAGCGATTAAAAACCACAAACATGAGTCCCATCGGTGGGTTGGAGAGTTGGGTTCCCCTTCCTCTCATCCCATTACATTCCCTGCAAATCCAGTGTAAGATCTTCTGCAATCCAAAGTGGGAGGGCTGTGATTCAGCTAAAGGCAACGTGGCATTACCCATGCAGAGTTTTTTGCATTTGCATATGGAAAAATGAGTTGATTTATTTATAATTGCCAGGCAATTGAATCAAATAAGGCTGTTTATAATGATACACATTTTATAATTGTTGAATTTAAATATACTTACAGGCTATGGTTTATAACAAGAAATATTTCTATGTAATTCAAGTCTTCAGTTTTACTGATTCTGGATCAGTACTCCAACCAGATTGTCTGTGAAGCACACGGTTTGCTGAAAATAATCCTTTCTGGGTATGTTTTTTGATTCAGTGTTAAACTGGATGGGAAAACCACCAACTCGGACGAGTGACTCAGAAGCTGTATGAAATTAGCAATTGGAGAAACTTCATAGGGATCTCCTCTCAGTTGCTCCAAATTCATGAGAAAGTGTGTCGTCACAAGGCCTTCAGCACGGCTTCCGTCCTCCCCTCCGTCATGGCTGGACAGTCACATGACTGCACGTTTCACGCTGCCACCCAAACAATTCATTTCTCTGTCAGAAGGCTTCTCTGCATACAGCAGTAACAATAAGTCGTCATGACACTGACTTAATGTTAAAAGCCTGCTGATTGTCTGTGTAAATCCACAAGAAATGTTGTTTTCAGCACATCTGAAGCAGAGATTTGGGCTCAATGTAAAAATGAATATACTCCATCCATCCATCCATCCATCCATCCATCCATCTAACATCAAGAACGTTTTGTCCAATATGGTCATAATGGACCTGCAGTCTGTCCCATGATGCACTGGTTGCAAGGCAGGAGATATGCTGGATGGGATGCCACTGAACATACACAGACGAAGGATTCACAAAATAACAGTCATTTTATTTATTTTTAGTGACTGGTACTTATTCACTCAGATTATGTAACACCATTTTAGTTATAAATACACGTCTTACCCATGACCCAGTTATTAACTTCTTCTAAATCTTTAACTCCCCCCCCCACCCACCATCAGGCAGTCCTCTGATTGCACCCTCCAGTTTTGCACAATAATAATCCATCGCATGACCAACACGTTCATCAAAAGTAGCATCTTATCAGCTGGATGTTTTGCTAGAGCAGCTAAAGCTAAGGCCGTTGCTCAGAAGTATTGCAGGAGGGGCCCTCTGTGGCCCTCTGGGGCCAGGACTCCCCAGGCTGCGGTCAGATGCCCGTTGCTGCGTCTGCATGTATTCCGGGGGCTGCGATAAAACAGCGGCTCTTGAGGCTGCATTGCTGCCTCCCCAGCTGGGGTCCATCTATCCATTTACTAAAGGAAGTTCTCGACTAAACATCACCGACAGTGAACAGAAGTGTAGTTAGTGTCGCTGGGTCTTGGCCTACTTCTGAAATGAACAGTACAGCGGAACACATGACTGCACATACAATTGAATATACAACTCTGGAAGAAGTGAGAGTGCACTCTATATTTTTTTTAATTCTCCATTTTAAAATCCTGGTTTAATCCTGGTTCTGCTGACAGAAGGCGGCCCTGCGAGACAGGCTGCTTCCAGGCTCAAAGTTTCAAAGACAAGAACAGAAGAACAAAGTGAAGCAGGAGGCACCGGCATTAACCAGAAACCAGCCAGGTAGAGGGCAGAAGCAACTTTCTAATGCCAGAGATGGCCGACAACTGCCTCATAAATCAGAGGGTGACCTTCAAAAAGAACGGGAAACATTAAGTGGTGTGAAGTGCTCTGCTAGGACAGTTCATATCGAGCTTCTAGAAGCAGGACTGAAGCCCCATAAAGCAGGAAGAAGCCCTTCATTAATGAGAAGGAGGGAAGAGCCAGGTTGGAGTTTGCAAAAAAAAAAAAAGTATATTTTACTCAGGTACATACCCATAAATTGAGAAATGAGTGGAATAAGGCAGGGAACAACCCAGTATGGGGCACCGACCCATCGCAGGACACATTCACACACCATTCACTCATACCCACAGGCCATTTGGTAACTCCAATTAACCTCAACATGATTTTGAACTGGGAGTACCTGGAGGAAACCCCAGGACGATACAGGGAACATGCAAACTCTACACACATGGAGCCAGAGCAGAACCACAGTCTCTGAGGTGTGATGCAACGATGCTAACCACTGCCACCATGCCACCCCTGTCGACAAATAATCTGAGTTACAAATGAAACAATATATTGACTCCACCCTCTCCACCCAATGTAAGCATAATGTGCCGCTTGAGTCGGGAGATGAGGTCCGTCTTGAGGTCCGACACTCACCAGATGACTTGTTTGGCTCTCTGAGCCTTTGACTATTTATTCAAATGAGATAATAGAGATTTATCTAAGTCTACACGGCCAATTCACATACTCCCCTACGCTACGAGGGTGCTTGTTGTCAGAATCTGATCAGCACTGAAAAATAACAGCCATAAAAAGTCACATGGTGTGCCCTGTGGTAGGGTTAGGATCATCAACACTCGTGTTGTTGTGATTAGATGGTTCCGCTCAAGGGTTAGTCTTGTGAACAAAGTAATCTCTCTCTACAAGACGGATTTTCTTAATCTAATGTAAACATGACTTGGGTCAGAGGAAAGCAGACACTTAAATCTGCAGCCATTAAGATGTCTAATTGTCAAAAAAGCAATTGCTCTGGTTGTGTTTCTACGAGACAAATCTTTGCTTAACTTCGAAACCTGCATTTATCTTCTCTTCATTCGATAAACTTGTTTTGAATTTTGCTCCCTCGACCAAAGTTTTTCTTCGAACACAAACTGTTTCCTTTCTTCACAGATCACCTGTGTCTCATGCAAATGCTACAATGCATATTTATCTGTTTATTGCCTAAACTCAGGTTCTGCATAATGATGTGTGCATATTTATTTTTTTTGGAATATTCTACAAAAACGTCTTTCCAGTAGTCTGGGGGTGCCACTTATCTGCATTTGTATCAGGCACTGCTGATAACAGGTGATGTCTTAGGTCTTTCTGCCTCATGATCGCAGCCAATTAGAGAGGAAATGAGATAGATACCAATCAGCTCCCAGTCTCTTCTGCTGCACAGACACCATTATTTAGATAAAAGATGCTTTTTTGGGAAATATTTAGAGACATGCAAATGTTTAGATGCAAACTGTATGATGCACACTGAAGTTTTCCGACACACCCGATAAGATTTGCTATCGTTCCCTTTATGCATCTTTGATACCTGTTGAAAACACAGGATCTGGCATTTAACTGGCAAATCTACCAGTCACTGCTTTAAGGGCCCAATGGTACCGTGAGGTGACTGGAAGGGTAGATGGAGAGAAGTTTGACTGAAAATTAGAGAGAACCAGGCTGCCACATATTCTCTGGTCATAATATGTCTGCGGAAACAGGAGGTGCAGTCTGACTTCTGTGTGATGGAAATAGGACCCTCTGTTAATTTTAGATTCACAAAGAACACTGTTTATATAAAAGTTAGATTTGAAGTAGAGTAATTACTTGAGCTTACAATGGCTCTAATAGGATCTAGGGGAACAAGCTTTCCTCTTACAATTATTCATTCTAAATCCATTTGAGAAATATGTACCCAACAGAACATTTGTAAATAAAATTTTGGAAAGAGTTGGCATGGCCTGCATTTTGAGTACACAAACTCGAATGAAAACGATGAGCTGGGTCATGGGATGTTTATTACGGCACAATCAAGATGGCTCATTGCCATTTTAACTTGCCATTTTAATTTCGGGCGAGCCGTCGCTCGTCTGTTCCCTTTGCCTGATTGGGAAAAGGTTCTCCTGAAATATAAATCACAAAGGTAGAATACTTTGTATTCATGGGATCGGAGACAGTCTGGAGGCCGTCGGAGGTATCAAAGCACCTTTTTTTGTGAGGTTATTTAATCGGAGCCCTGGGACATGCGTGATTCTCTGTTTCCCTCTAAATCACCTGTACTCATCTGCTCATGCCTTGGTAAAGGTTCATGGGTTTGCACTGGAAGGTCGGCATGCATTTCACAGCTTTCGCTGCTTTTGGCAGGAATCTCTTTCTAATTTCTCCCTCCTGAATCAGTGTCAGCTCATCGCAGTTCTATTCACATGTTACTTTGCATTGCAGTCGCATGACGCAGCCGCAGAGCCGGTACCATTTGTTCACACCGTTGTGTCGATGTGTCTAGCACTGCACATCCCTGTCAGTGAAGCCAGTGAAGTCATCCCTAGAGTTGCAGAAAAAGTTTCTGCTATTCTTGGCCCAAACCCACCTCCGCCCCCCCCATTCTGAATAATGATAAAACAGGCATTGTAGGGCAGAGAACCTAACCTTCCCATTGGCAGCTATGTTACTATTCTAAACACTTGAGCGCTCCTCCCAGAATGCACGGCTGCAGCTATTACACCTTGCAGTGTCCCCTCCTGTCTCCTTCCACGTCGTTACAAGTTAGAAGAACATGCATAGAAATAAAATTCAGCATGTTCACGCGAATGGGAGGTTCTGCCCAATGTAATCTCAAAGGCTGTAGTGGCAGGAATATATTTCCTATTCAAGGACAAAGTTACCTAAACTGAACACAGACTGTTGACATCTACACGGTATTGACCTTTTTAACTCCTTAACACTAATTGCAGCTCCTTTGGATTAACTACAGCAGTGTTTCTAAACCAGACCAAACGGTGTTTCTATGTCTCTGTGGGTTGGGACAAGTGATTGGAAGGTTGTTGGTTCAAATCCCATTGCTGGTGATATTGCCATTAGGTTCTTGAGCCCTTTAAGGCCCTTAAACATAATTGCTCCATGGACACTATACTTGCATGTAATTTGGCACAAAAACATCTACAAAATAAGTAAAAGTAAGATACAATATTTTAACCAACAAGTAGAGAAAGTGATCTTCAGTGCAGCCTTGTGTGTCATTTAAAGTCAACTCATCTCATGCTTTGGCAGAGTCAGAGCAGAATGAGCATCGCGTATAAGGCTATAATAATATCTACATCTTTATATTAATTGAAATGTTCCCAAGTGCGCCGACTTCCAAAGTGACTTAGGTTACGGAGGGTCGTTCTTTTTATATAATTTCAGCAGCTACTCTGAAGTGAAGTTAGTCATAAGTTGGAGGTTTAACATCGCAAAGTGATTTCGGTAATGAGTTTCCATTCGGCAAGTTTCACTTTCTCGCTTCGGCGAGTCCCTGTCACACTGCGCTCGCTCTGTCCTCGCTCATTTTCTCCCTCACGGTCCTCATAATTCTTTAAAACATTGTCTTCTTGTCAAAAGCAAATTAAAGGTAAATAAACAAGAGCGATGTGACTTGGACACAAACCCATTTGACCCCAACCTGAGAATGGCTCTCTTAGGAGTTAAATTGTTTGGCCAAATCTTTGCTTCACCTCTACAATGGAAGAAAGATACGTATGTGTTTCTCAGTCAAGTCTCAAGCATCTGTAGTTTCTTATATGGAATATTTGTAGTAAGGAATTATGTGATTCTGTACTTAAATCTTCCATGATACTTGACTGCTAAAACTACATACAGTATGAATCTACTATAAGTCTAATACACTGAATCAACTACATGAATATGTGCAGATATAAACTGTAAATTTGCCGTTCTGTAATTTCATCTTTAGAACCTTATAATAGTGAGAAAACCAACTGGCAGATGAATCAGCAGAATGAAGATTCGGCAATATTACACCTGGATAATTAAATGTGTGTTTATATGGACAACAAGCTTGTCTTTCTTCCCACGGGACATTAACATTTACCGATGCCCCTTTAAAAGCTGTGGGGTTTGGACGCCAAATGCACGGATGGCTGTTAACACGGCCAAGAAATGCAATTGCGGCCTGGATGCAGACCATGCAAAGCATGCATCTATTTCCAGTAAACAGGAGCTGCTGATGGGAATCCCTGTAATTTTCCACTTAAAAGGGTCAATTTGTAACCTCGTTCCAGATTCCAGTCGAGGAAGAAGTTGTTAATCAGTAACATCATCAGCCTTGTAACCGAATTGCCTTTTTTCACATTATTTTTCCCGCTTTAATGTCAGGCATTACTGAAAAGTAATACATTGCGAAATCGCATTGGAAATACAAAGCTGCAGATGACAATGGCGCGATTCATATTCGCGGCTCCTCCCCTTCCCCCCCGACAACATTGTTTGTGAGCTTATTGCCCCTTTGTTACATCAGGTTTTGTCTGAATCACTTGTAACTTGACATGGTCAAAAACTGACTGTAAACAGAAAGTGTACAAACGCCGGTACAGGAGACAGACACAAAACTGACCACCATCATCCACAGGAAGATCATTAGATCAAGTCCGTGACATAATCATTTCAACATCGTAGGTGTCGCTTGTTCATACACGGGGGGAGGGGGGGGGCTCGACTGTGGCCACACCATTACAACCCACGCTGCTTTGCTGTCCTGGACGACTCAGAAGACACCCTTATGTCATGGAAAGGAGAGGATTGCTCACAACATTAAAGAACTGGATTCACTTGACCTTCCAGTGAAACGAGCAGACTAATCCCATGTCTGGAAAATGTGTGCCAAATGCCAGTTCCTAAATGTAGAACAAGAACTGAATTACCAGCATCCATCCATCCATCCATCCATCCATCCATCCATTTTCTGTAACTGCTTATCCTACAGCATTTAGGATTATGGGGTGTCTGGAGCCTATCCTAGAGGGTGCAAGGAAGGGAACAACCCAGGATGGGGTGCCAACCCATCACAGGGCACAATCACACACCATTCTTGCCTATGGGCAATTTGCTAACTCTAATTAATGTCCAACTGCAATTAATGTCTTTGGGCTGTGGGTGCATGGGGGGTGGGGGGACTAGAGTACCCAGAGGAAACCCCATGATGACATGGGGAGAACATGCAAACTCCACACACACGAAGCCATGGCGGCGACTCAAACCCTGATCCCAGAGGTGAGAGGCCACCGTACCCCCCCCCCCCAATTACCACCATAATAAATAAAATTCAAAGCATAAGCTCCTCTTACACTTGCGATGGTTGATTGACAGATATAAGTAGTCGTGCCACCCACAGTTTCAGCAGATTTTCTTCCCTTCGCCACAGATGGCCAGATACTTACATTTCTCTATTTCTTGCCCCCCCCCACAGGCCCTGGGGGGTACGGCGTGAGCTGCACTGTTCCCATGGACCCATGTGTGCGAGACAGCACGCCTGCGTGCAGCATGGGCGGCCTGCGGAACTGTCTGTGCCGTCTGCACGGTCTGATTAGACGCTTGATAAAAGCAGACGACCCGCTTCTCACAAGCAGGAAGTCCATGAGCTTGTTAAAGTGTGAATACTAAAGTGTTAAATCTAATAAATAAATACTAAATCTCCTGTTATCTGGCCAACCACTGACTGACCGTTTTGCTACTGGTAGCGTTTTCTTCCAGCTTTTATTTTTTCTTCGCTGCTCTGGAAAATTCTGTGACTCTGACTAGGATAAGCTATTAGAAGTCGGGCCAAATATTTTGAATTTCACTGCTGTTTCTGTCATTTTCCTGCAAATTCTTTGTGGTAATACATCTCTGACATTTATTTGTCAATGAAACAACCGATGGGATGATGAACGAGTTTTGATTGACAATTCATGATGATCCCATCCACAGTGGGCTTTGAAGGCCAGTATCACCCAATGTTTGTTAAATACTGTCAAGTGCACGAGTGTCTCTCTGCATTGTACCACCATGGGGCGTTTTTGAAACTGGCAATCAGACAAATATCGAGACGCGTCCCCAGACAGTCCACTGAGAGAACGCGCCACTGTTTTGGACAGGCTGTGGAGAATTTATACCCTTTGCTTCTGGTTGAAAAACTTTATGTCCATCAGATTGTTGGTGAATAGTTTTAGACTGTGAATGGAGCATTTTTTTCTAAAATGTTCCAGATTTAGGTATTTGTCCATTAACTGCCCATATGACACATGTGGACTAACTTCAATTATGCGTGTTCTTTTTGTGCCGTGAATGACCAGTGCTTTAAGTTTGGTGGCCTGCTTTCTATAGACATATATATAGTCTTTTATATCTATAAAGCTATACTGTGCATTTCACCCGTTTATCATAATTTGCTTGATATTTAATGCAGTTACAAATTCGCTTCTGTCATGATAGACGGACCCTGTTTTTGTTTAGATTTCCCTGTCTGCAAATAGTGTCGTAAACAAGAGCTGAATCTTCCTTCCCATCTCCCTCGGCCTCTGTTTTCTATGGTCGTCTCCCACATGACGTGGGGTAAAACCAGTCACACATGCTGTGCATGATTGAAACTAGTCTGTCATGCTGTGTGTGTTTCTAATATAATTCTATATATGTCTGAATGTTGAGGCCTGTAGCGTTGCTTTCTCCGTTAGATCACTTGCTTTTCACTCCTACTCGAACCCCTGGTTTACATGTTTATTCGCATTTCCCACTTTCCTCTTAGCTGAGTTAATCAGGAGGCTGCGGGGCAGAACCACTCCGTCAACACGCCCATGGTGCGAGGCGACATGAAAGCAGAACGCTAAAGCAGCTGATCAGAGGTAGCATAACATGGCACCCAAGTCAAACGACGCAATGAAATGAAAGAGCGCCGACGCGTATCACCGAGGACGAGGTGCGGCGAGTTCCAAAGGCTCTGGTAGCCCAGCCACAAGAAAATACCTACACTCTGTGAACCTGTAAGCTTAGTGTATTTTCGACTACCATATCTTTGCTTAAATAAGAATTTCATTGTACAGTGAAACTTCTTGTTTTTTGTGCACATGACAATAAAACTGCAAGTCCAATGTCGGTTCTGGGCTTCGAGACCTCTTGATGAAATTGTGGCATTTGATTTGCCTGCTTTAGGAGGTTAAGCCAGTACCAGGTGAAATGTGGAGCTGCCATCTGACAGGACATCGAATCGGCACGCTGAGAACCTTGGGAGAAATCCTGCTCTTGGCTCATGTTCGTCTGCCATTGGGGTGAGATTGGTGTCCTCTTCCATTATCCATACCCTCAATTAAACATCATTCACTCGTGGAAGCACCTTTTTGGGGTCCTTCAGTTGCGGAACATGAACAGGAACAGGAACAGGAACAGGAGTGGAAGACTGTGAACGCACTTTCAGCCAGCTGGTGAGTTCCACCCTGCTCTCCTGGGGACTTTGGTGAAGGAGAAAACAGTTTGGGCTGACTGTCTGCACTGAGTGCTTCTCCAAAACCTCTTCCGCTGTTTCCACTGTGTTGATTAGAGCGCTGATAAAAGCTGAAATTGCAGTCGCACCAGCGGAGGCTCGCGGGAAGCGCTTGAGGCGAAAGTGAAAACCGTCTCTGCTTTCCTCCTCTCTGCAGGGACGTCCAACAGTGAACCTGACGGGTATCACCTGAAAGTGGCTGCAGCTTCCTGCATTTACAGGCTTTTCCTGCTCTGACAGTTGCAAAGAAACCTGTGACTCTGTTCATTGTCTTCTAAGTGCTTATCCTGGTTGTAGGCAAGGGGGGTGGGGGCTGGAGCCTGTCCTGGGCGGAGCTATACCCTGGACAAGATGCCAGTGGGTGTCAGGGTACAGACCCGCACAGGCAGCAATACACTGTAGGCAATTTCGAGATGCCAAATAACCTAACTGCAGGTCTGTGGAGGGGGGTCCACTATCTGCACAACAACGGGAGATAGGCAAACTTTTTGATTTCAGTCACATATTTTTTGTAAAATTGAATTTTTATATTCTTGTGAGGATCTAAAAAAATGGTTCCCGCAACGTCAAAGTAACAGGGTTTTTTTTCCATCACATTATGGGGAGATTTGGTCCCCACAACAATGTGTACCTGGACCACACATACACACACACACACAGAGCAGAGGTGGGATCCGAACCCCCAGTATATTAACAGTGGCAGCATGGTGACTAAGTGGGTGATACTGACCGACGGGCCTGGGTCAGTACATGCGGTGCAGAGTGAATTAAACATCCACATTTCAGATGCACAACATTTGACACTGACATATATAGTTAAAATGTTTATTGCGCAGGACAAAGAGACATAAATTCAACAAGAATCTCTTCACTGGTCACCTCTCACTGGCCAATGAATATGAAATATCAGCCTAAATGGATGGAGTCAACAGCAACTACACTGGAAATGCATCTGCCATTCCCTACCCCCCCTTCCCGGCCTGCCTGCATCCGTGGCTCTCTGCCCCCCTTTCAGGCTGTGCAGGAATCAGATGCTCCCCAACCTAAGCCACCGCCAAGCAGAAAATGAAGTTCCCTCCATGTTTTATCATCCATTTACACAGCAGACTTTTATCCAGGGCAACTCGCACAGCTTACAATTTTATACCTTCAGCTGCCTTTTTTTAACATTTGGATACTTTGGCTTCGACTCCATCTGGCTGTTTAAAAACACGCGTCCTCGGTTTAAAGCTTTGTTTCCTTGAATTCCTCCAAATGACTTCGTTAGCAGGGTATGGATAAGTGAAGAGTGCAGATATAAGCAGTTTTTGGTCATTCAGAGACATACAAAATTGCTATCATCTGGGAATGATACGTCTGTTTAGGAAACGTATGCATATAAATTAACAACAGTGGATAATTCACCATATTTCCTTTTCTGTTTGTAGTGGTTTAAGAATTAATTCTAAGTTATACGACTTACTGTAACTTACACTTCATTCCCAAATCCAGTATTATAATGAATGAATATAAATGATTGTGTGGAATACAGTCGATGCAAATACACTATACAAACGTGCATGTTTGTGTACCTGATTAAACTATGTTCATCTTAAGTGGTAATGACTCTTTGGGGTCTCATTGGATGCATTCTGTGGCATCGCACCTCCAAAGTTGTGGCCAGGAGTCCAGCCTGAGCTGAGGGTTTGCAAAATCAATATGCAAGTCCTGCTTTTGTGCTGGGTTTTCTCCAGTAGTCTAATGGTGTGAGGTTTATATTAGTGTCTTTAATACCCAGCAGTGGATGGGACTTAACATGTGCGACCGCTGCTCGGTGCGACCTATTGGGCAAAGCAAAGTGTCCTCTCAAAACTCAGTTACTGCACACTGCAAATTCTACAGACCATGAAGACTGGAGCCTCTTCTCTCACATTTATTCAGCATGGATTGGGGACTGCAAGTTATTTTTGCTGGGCCATGAAACGCCACCACTCTCCCACACCCTCGACTTTCCATAATTGGCTGGGGACCATTGTGATCCTGACTGGGAAAAAAAGCACGATTGAAAACGTATGGATGTTTGTGCCTGCAAACTTCCAGGGAAACGTTGTCGACTCATCAGATTTGAAATATCAGGTAGCTAATACAATATGTTCCCACGTAAGATTGGGCCAGATTCCAGCTGGCACCTTAAAAACAGGAGATGGTATTTTACCACATTCATTGTGCAGGAAAGGAGCTGAATTTGCAAAGGTTATAGTCTTTATGCCTTAATCACCTTCTACACCATTCCCCTCTCCTTGCAGATCTAATGCAGATTTAATACTATCTACTTAGGGATTCTTTTACACGATCATTTTCACTATTATACCCTCGAGCGTTCTGATAGCAAGGGTTACAATCACTTATAAAACACTCGTGCTGATTCAGAATGATACCAAAGTATTCAACCTTGCTGTATTTTCCGCGTTCTTGGCTGCATATAATATTTAGATTTTTTTCCCCACAACTATTGAAAATGTCATAATTAGTTCTTTTTTTGTTACTGGAAGATTGATTCCCTTGACACTTATTCACTTAGCACCTGTCTGTAAAATGACTTTCAAGCCTGAGTAGAACGTGCCTGGACTCCCTGGTGGTCTGACCGTTGCTCTTTGTTTCCATTTTGGATTTCCTCCCGCAATGATTCTCCAGAGAGGAGGACTCATTCTCGTTAGGAAAAACAATTAGCGGGAATGCAGGGCCCCCAGGAGCCTCAAGGCTCATCGGACGAACATTCTCGAACACTTTCTTTCACGAGTGAACAATAAAAGTTTCCAAACATGCTCATTGGATCTTCAAAGGCGTAACAGGGAATGTTTGTCTAACCTGCTTAAACTCTCCTTTTAATCAGTTATCGCCTTCTTAGATAGAAAGAAGGTTCAGCTTTCTAACATAAAACATGTTAACACCGTGCTTTGGGACAGACGGTAGGTATGATATAACAGTACAGATTTAGCCTCTTGCTACTGGATCTTATATATTACCTCTTGACATGGTAGAGCTGGTCCAGGCCAGGCGCTTTTTGCCAGAAGTCTCTATTGAGTGTCTACATGTTTACGTCAGATTAACGTTGCCATGTTTGCATTTCGTGGAACCACTCTAATGGTTTCTGAGAGTCCTGTAACATTCAAACAAAAGTGCACGCTGCCCGGCCAAAAAGGAGTCACCGTTTGAATTTTTCGTTGGACGGCCTTTAGCTCTGATTACGGTGCACATTTGCCATGGCATCGTTTCCACAGGCTTATGCAACATCTCACCCTATATTTTCATCCAGATTTACATTAATTTCTCACCAAGATCCTGTATTGACAAGTGAGTAGAACCTCCATAAAGCCTCCTTCAGCTCATCCCAAAGACCTTCAGTGAGGTTAAGGTCACAACTCTGTGGTGAACAAGTCACGCGTGAAAATGATTCCTCATGCCCCCTGAACCTCTCTGACAATCTGAACCCAGTGAATCTTGGCATCCTTGTCCTGGAATATGTCCATGCCGACGGGGAAGAAAAAAACCTCATTGAGGATGGATGGAGGTGTAACCTGGCCAGTCAGTGGCTTCAGGTACTCAGCTGACTTCACTTTATTGCTGCATAACATTGCTGAGCTGTAATAATGATCCAGTCATTGGCTCTTACGTATTCGCGGAAATAAATTTAAATGCCGACCCTTTTTTTTTGGGCCGGGCAGTGTGTGTGTGTGTGTGTGTGTGTGTGTGTGTATGTGTTACACTCTCCCCAGTGAAGACTCTGTGGAGCAATTACTTTACACTGCATAACTTAAGATGCTGTCAGCTCAACAGGGTGGAAAAAGTCCGGTATCATTCACAAACCCTGGCGCTCCACCAAATGGTACAGAGGGTCTTTGAGCGCCTTTTATCCCCAAAGCTGCCGTTGCATTGGTGGACTCCAGTTATTGGTGCCTCAGCTAATAAGGCAAGAAGGGTAATTCATCTATGACTTGGGACTGATGCTTTCTTTTGTTTATAGTTTTCTGAGATGGGACTGGAAATGCTCGACTGTCGACTGATCGAAACTCTGCCACCATCCCATTCTTGGCTGCATGAAGAGTGTAATGCACAAAACTGCGCTTGAATTATTCGGTGTATTATCTTAGTTTCCTGCTAATCTCCCCCCACATTGGAGGTCTGGCTAGAGATGCAGTTAGATTCAGCTTTGGGTAGTTGGGGTTGTGTGGGGTGGGGGAATTCAGGGAAAGCATTTGCGTAAAACAACACCATTTATACATATCCAATAAAGAGTGGAGGGGATAGGACACTGAGGTGTTGGAATGAATATTAACTGGAATGCCTTCTCTGCATTTGGAAGAAAAGGCTAGATAAACATTATATGTATCAAATAGCCGGGTTGCTTCAAGCAATCTGAAATCTGTGATGGGTAAGACGCAGAACAAAGCACAAAAGATATAAAAGTATTTTTTAATATATAAATATAATTGTCCCGCCTATTATCATTCTGAGCCAGGCTTTACAATTAATTAGCAGAATTTCAGTTTAGAGAAGCTAATTACTTTAAAAACATGGTTTAGGGCTTATCTAGGCAGATAATAAGTCAAACATTGGGATGTTTGGGCTCAGCATGGTTTTGGTAATTACAGCCCCTGCGGCCAGGATCCAACACAAGTGTGCTGATATGTGAAAACTGCGTACATCCTGGAGTGTGCGGTGATTCCCTCGCGTCAGAACGAGCACGACTTCTGTGTGCCAAACTACCACATTTGAGAGATATCATGATGTTCTTTGTATCTGCTTTTATGATCCATTTTAAAGTGGATTTTTTTCCTGCATATTTTTCTTATTAACGGTGCCACAGAATGCAATTCTTTGAAATTGTTCTCTGGTGTCTACAAGGAAGGTACGTGAACTTGGTTTGATAAAAAGTGTTATGCTTATTTACAACCTATAATTTGGCCCCTGGTTTATTTTATCTGGTGAGCTCATTAATATGTTTATGAGCTCTGCTCTGATTGGCTGGGTCACAGGGAGGCCTGCCATCATATATGTTTCAGCCTGTATCAGTGGAAGAGTGCGATGTTGAGGGACAGCAAGTTGCTCGGAATTTGCAAATGAACGCTCTAAATTTGACTGGTAAATTTAGTCATTTAATGGTTCCCAGCACAGTCTGCCACACGCAACCATTAACTATTGCATAATAGTCCCACTTCAGCCTAGGCACAATGTTAGCATAATCATAACATTGTTTTCAGCATTGTAACAATAACATTGAAATGATTTTTTATCTCACGCAACAAATGATTTCACGTTGCTTCGTCATGCAAATTCTATCAGGAACTCCAAACAGTAAGCTGATCAGATGTTGTCTGTAATATATTTGGAGTTATGCTTTCATTTTTTTTTCTTTACTAACCAAAAGCTACAGGAAGCACAGAAGCCTCTTGTCAATGTCAGTATTACAGACTTCATAACGTTTTTTTACTATTCCCCTGCTAAACTGAGGCACGGTTCCCAAAAGCATAGCTGCTAGCTATGTTAGCACCTAAATAGTTAGAATCATGAATCTGAATGGTTCCAACTATGTATGCTGTTAACAGAAGCTTTCTGGAAACATACCCCTCGGTTCCTTGGGAAGGGTGTGAAAAGTGTCGACAAGCCCGTTACTGCCTCGAACGGGTTATGCATACAGCCTGCCATTGTCACTGTTATCCTCTGTTTACGTCATCGTGTGCATGTCCATTGAGAGGCGGCGGGCATACGTCACGTTTGGGGCGTGGCCGGGACTGTTACGTAACACTTCGAAACAGCTCCTTTCACTTCCTTCTTTTACATACTCAGGCATTGTATTTGAAAGAAGGAACAAGAGTGTGATTCACGGTATGTCATTTCCATGTACCGAATTGTCCTTTTTCAGCTATGCCAGCGTAAAGTCAGATTTTTATTCTTTAGTACCTTTAAACCGAAGAATAAAGTAATAATAATAATAATAAGTTTGCAACAGTTCCTACGACAGGATTGAGTACCTATGAATTCTGATTCTGAATATCCTCTTCCCAAGATTTTACACATGCAATGTTACAATTGCGATGCATAATAATGAATAATAATGCATTTACCCTGCATGTATCGCATTATAAGCGCGCTGCGGGTTTCAGGTGAAGTGCATCAACGCGCTGATGACGTGGAGGTAGCTTAATTAACCTCGGTTGCCAAACCTAGCACCCTCTTCCTCATGCTCATTATTCCCCGGTAGGCAAAGCTTGTACTGCATTTTGGGAGGGATATGTTGGCAGGTGGGGATTACCGGATTACCATAGCCAGGTGGGGCCCTGTGTGCTGCTGCGGAGACCAACCCCCCAAATGGGTTATGTGGGAGCTGGGTTTGGCTGTGCTCCCAGGCTGCATGTCATAAGAAATCACCATCAGGCCAAGCAGGCAATTGTACCATAAAAGACACGCCCCAGAAAACCTCATTAAATAGGGCGTTGAATTGGTAGATTTATACAGGCGCCCACTATGCACTGGAGGCTGAAAATATTGTACCTGTTATGACAGCTGCAGTGGGATATGACTGAAGCATGTGCTGTGTTCCTGATGTTTATTACATCTTCTTGTATCTTGTATCTTATGTGCCGGTACAGAGTCACTATATTTCCATCAGGGTTTTCAGTTCTGTAGATGTGTTATGGGGATCACATTCACAGGTTTACATGATGGGGAATATCCCAGATTTTTGATGAGCTGGTGATAGTAAATAAAGGATTTAGTAGTAGTATGAGTATATTGGAATTCTTCTCTTTGGCTACCCCGTCTTGCTCTCCATAGCTTGGAGGAGTCACAGCACGGATTCAGCCAATGTGCAGCCTCCCTGGAGGTGGGGGTTAACGGCCTTTTCTCCAGGGCCCGCAGACAACTGGAGATCTTCTGATCGCAGGGACAGAGACTTGGTCCACTGAAGCACTCACCTTCAGATGAGAGGTTTTTCCAAGGTAGCAATAAGATAACACAATTATGTGCACTTCTACATATGTGTGTATATACAATAAACACGAATGCCATAAAGTGGAAAGGCTCCCTATCAAACCAGGATGCTGAGGAAAAGCCACTCTCAGTTTCATGCTGATGCCTTTTCTGATGCACGAGCATGCAGCAAATCAGCAGACTGAACAATTAACTTATGTGCCATTTATTGTGAGCTAAAGGGCCCAAAAGCCATTATGTCAGACCCCATCAGCTCCATCCTCATGCCTTGGCTTTTTTGCACTCGGCCGCCCCAAAGAGAAAAGCTTTTATGTGGTATTTGTCCATTTCCTACTCATTCGTTTTAATCGATCCATGTGTGCAGGGAAATTCTTGCTCATGTTTGCACCGCAATGGAAGAGCAACGTCTTGGCTATAATTCAGGAGCGATGCATCGTACTGGAAAGCCTTAATTCCCACGTGGGGCTTCATGAAGATCTTGTTGTCAGTGAGATGTCTTGGGTGACGCCTCGCCTGTCGTTTTTCAGGGGTTCCGCCCACGCCTCTACTTCTATAAAGCGTCACCGATTGTTGCCTTGTATTAATTCTCCTTAAGCTTGCGTGCATGATGCCGACTATTGAGGGTGAAAGAGCCGTCCTGGACTGGAACACCGCCCCAGAATGGGCCAGTGAGGAACCGGGTGTGCCTACCCTTGCCCAGTTTGCAGAGCATTCCTCTCTTCATGGTCTGTCGTATGTGGTTGGGCCGAGGTCCTGCTCCATACGTCGCTGTCTTTGGACGCTGGCCTTTTGCGGCAGCTTTTCCTTCCTTATCTACCACTACATGACTCTTATCAGCTACTACTTCATGTATCCACACATCACCAAGCTAGAAGAGGTAGCGGCTCCGGATATGTCGTTCCCGGCCATCACGTTCTGCAACGTGAATAGAGCTCGGTTCTCCAGACTCAAAAAGTGTGACGTCCATCACATCGGGGAGCTGTGGTCACTGTCGGAGACGGCCCAGGTGAACCTCAGTGATCTGGTGCACCAAGACCACCTACAGAAGCTCAACGACCTGCACTCCATCACCGAGCAAGAGAAAGGCGACTGTAAGTTCGACTGGGAAGAACTCTACAGCCGCACGGCTCACGACCTGTGGGACATGGTAAAGTCCTGCCACTTCGGGAATGATGAATGTGTGCGTGAAGACTTCAATACCGTGAGTAATCCTTTCCTCTTTGATTTTAATCCTTTCCCATATGTGTTTGCCAGGGGGGGCAAAACTTGTGTGTAAGATGTGTGAAAACCTGAAAATATACACTTTGGTCTCGGCACAATGCGAAATGAAAAGACATTAAAATGAGTTGCAATTAAAGTTTTACGGAAGCAAAGTGGTCGTCATCCGTTTTGTAGGTCCTGTTATCTAAGGAAAAGCGAAAGCTTGCTTCAGATAAGTTTTATGGAGATTCTGTTTTTTATTCATAATGGAACCAGTGGAACATCAAAGCATGAAATAGAGTCCGTTTGAAGTCACGTATTTTTTTCCTTTGCTATTTTAAAAGCCATTCATATAGACCATGCAGCACCTGTCTTTTTCAAACTTGTAAAAGTCAAAAGTGGAGGACTGCCTGAGAAATGTTCTGCTGTGGGCAGTTATGATACTGACAGTAAATAAATGGTATAATTTAAAGTAGGGACCTCTTTTTTCTAACATGACTGATGCCTAGTGTGGAGGAAATCTTTCACCTGCTCACATGCTCTCATCCGCTTAGAAAACAGCGGGTAGCAAACGTCTATTTATAGGAAGGAGAGTAACAAGTGTAATGCTTTGCATTGAAGTAGAACCAAAGCAATAAGCATCTTCCCCGCATTTAGCTTTCTCATAATGAGATTTCTGAAATTAAACCACTTTTGCTTTATTGCACTTATTAGTGATGGTATAATCATTGCTTAAATTGTAGAAACAGTGTTTAAGTAAGGCTTGCTTCACTTCGGAAGTGGGTGTGTTTTATTGACAAGTGGACATGTATCACACTTAAGCGGTGTTACACTCAGAAGACTGGTTATTAATACTTGTCAGGTCCTATTTCAAATAAATTATTCTGTAACCATCTGCGGCCGCAGCGAAGTGTGCATTTCTCCAGCGGATCATTTCTCAGTCTCCTCTGATTGTAAATAAAATGCAGAGGCTGCAAGAAAATTCCTAATACTCCATTTATCCATCCTGGAATCCGTTCAATGGATGTGGCCTGCGCAAACAGTTCTAAAAACAGTGGTTTTATTGTGATCATGTGCAGGAGATTTTGATGAGGATGGCCGACAGCACGACAACGCTGGCCATGGGCTTCGGTGAGCCTTAACAAAGCAATAACTAATAATGAAGTACGGGAAAGGTACCCACACATAATTACATTAAAGGCATTTCTATGTAACCGACACCTTTGGGTTGTGGCCTGTATGTCAGCGGTAGGGTGATATCGCCGATTGCTGCTAGCAGATCCTCTGATATTTCACTCGAGAGTAACATACAGCTATCGCCATGCAGGAGGAGACTGAAAACACGTCAAAGATCTGCTGAACCAAATAAACGTTGCCACATTCCTGTGTATGCTCTTTTTTCCCCAATGGTGACACTACGAAATGGAGCTGTCCTCTGAAGCTGTCCCCCATCATTGATCAAGTAGCAGTAGAAAAGAAGTATATCTGGAACTCTCTATGGGCCATTGTGGATTGTTATCTGACTTCGGTTAAAGCCCACTGGAAGCTTTGTTTGATTTGTAAGTCAGGCTGGGAGATGCTGTGATGATGTCTTCATTAATGATCAAAAGACGCAGACAGGAAAAGAAGATAAACAAGAAAAAGGTAACTTTTGTAAGAGTAAATGGACAGATTTTACAACACAGCAATGTAAAAAGTCAACGTTTCTCAGTCAGGTAATCTTGGTAGCTTCAGGGAGATGTGGGGTGAATCTCAATACCAAGGACGCGAAGACCATACTTGTGGTCTTGGCAAGACCGGTCGCCGACCTTGGCTTCCAAGAATGATGGCTGCCAAGATCATGAGGACAGAGAACGCACCAATAGTGGATTGTGACAGATGTGTTCCACCGTGCTGTGCGCTCAGCTGATTACCCGTAATATTTATCATTTACTAAATGACACATAATCGAAATGTCCAGTCTGAATCACTAATTATTCCTGGTCTGATTACTTGTGTTTTTTTCACAAATAAAATTTACAATTAAAATATTCGTATTTATTTCAGCTCTGTACAAACATTATATGCAGGTGTTAACCATTCCAGTTCCGCAGTCTTACGAAAGACTTTTTTTTTACCAAAAAAAGTGGAAAACTATCTGCTATCTGACAGAAACGACGTAAACATTACTCAGATTAAGGTAACCCACGGTTAAGGTAATAGTTATAGTTCATGCCATCTTCCTCTGCCATTGCAACAGCATGCAATGAATCATGTGATTGCTCTTGTTTGGCAAAGATGCACACGAAGCATCTGTGACATTTGGGGTGGAGCAAGACCAACGTTCGGGGATTTTTACCGTCCTCTGATCTTCTGATCATAGAACTTAGAGCTGGTCTTCGGCGATGGAAGATGATGTAAAACGGATACATGAGAATACAAGTACGGTCAAGTGCACATGTTGAGATTCAGCTGTGGACCGGATTTCCACATCTCTGATCTCTATTGGACTTGGGAAGTTGGCAGGGGGGGGGGGCATTAGCTGCCATTGGTTATTGGTGGCAGAATGGATCAATAAGGGCTGTATAGCAGCCAATCAAACTCATAGCATCTGCGACTAGTCAGTTTTCAGGCAGTTTTAGCATAGTGACTAGAAGGTAGCTTCCTTTCAGATTCAAATCATTCTTGATCAATTTAAAGAAATAGGTTGCTTTTTGTGAGATCAATAGATTCAAATATATAGTTACTTTTGACGCTTAAGTACTATTTAAAGCCAGGTATTTTTTAGTTTTACACAAGTAGTATTTTGCTGGATGACACTTACTTGAGAAACATTTTGGGGGATGGTGTCTGTATTTCTAAGTATGAAAATCGAGTACTTTTTCCACCACCGGTGGGTTTTACGTTTGTGAAGGGCTGTCCTTGTTAAAAAAAAAAAAAAACGACAGATTAAAAAACTGAAAATGCTTGACCTTTATGAAACTGTCTGAGAGAGAAAAGGAGAGTCATGCCTGGAGATTCATTGATGCATCGTAATGTAATGTATTCTTGAAATTCTGTCAGGTTTTTTATGTATTACATATATCAGCTATCCTGTGTAGTCAGCACTGGTTCTGAAGCTATTTTCCCCATTTCATTTCCAGTTGATTTTTTTATACCATAGATTATTTAAGGAGGGTTCAGGGAGGAGGGGGGTCTTTATCGGGGGGTACGAGATTTTGGACAGGAACCAACCAGAGAAATGGCTGGTTTTAGATATAGAGGGTAGTAGCTAAAATAGGACCTGGTTAGTGTGGTCATATTCTTGGAGACCCCATGTTCCACTGTGGTGAAACTCCTTTGAACGTCATGAATGATGAGCTCCTCAGTCCTAATACCTGTGATCTTTCTCGGGAGTTTGAAGAGCAACAGGACTTATTGAAATCAACCCTTTCTCCGTGATTCTTCTGCTCCTCCCAATGACGAATCCGATGAGGTGCAAAATTACGGTGATCTGTTGCATGGAAATCTGAAGCTAATTTCTAGATTGAGTCGGCTTTCCTGCACAGCATCCTGTAGTTAGGAATCCAAGTAAAACGTAATGAAAGCAACGTAAACACAGAAACGTTGTAATGTGTGCATATCAGCAAATCAACATGAATGCCAATCTACAACATAATTTCACATCAGAACAATCAAACATCAGCCACAGCTTTAAAAGCACCACGTAAGACATCAATTTTTTTATGTCCATTGTAGCTGTAAGTACTTATTTAGCAATGCGATTTTATGTAAGCTGGCAAAATGTAGTCAGTCTGGTTCAAAATATAATAAACACTCTGTGCTCAATGTATCATTAGAATCCACTTCCAAGTGTTTGACTTTATTCCTTTTTTTCAAACACGATACTACAAAAAACAGGCCCCCACAAAGCCAAATAACTTACCAGGCTGTGCATTCCGTCAGGGCCGGAATAAGGGGCTGGCTCCGCACGGAGATCCTCTTCCGCCGAACAATGAGCTGATTTGCTCGCATACCGTGGAGACGAGACAATGGGAAAGGGGAGAGGACACGTGAATGACAGAGGATGCAGTCATGGCACCAGGGCCCAGAGCACAGTCCAGTCACGCATTACAACTTGAAACTTTTGACAATGTTTTTCCATACGCCATTAAAACTTCCTATATGTTGTTAAAAGTCCAACAGATATATAAAAGCTGGTCTCAGACGACGTGTAGCGAGCGTTGCTGGTAACCCGTCCAGTATGTCCCCTCCCTGCATTTGCTGGGAGCTGTTCCAGACTCACTATGACTAGGCCAGACAAACAGTTACAGAAGGTGGATGAATGGATATAGCAAAACTCCACCTATGACACTGGACATTTACCTTATAAAGTGCCAATATTTTACAGTTTTTTTCAGGTGGCGAGGGTATTATTAGGATGCGTCGAAACCTATGTCATCGATGGCTGTAAATCGCAGCGGCTAAATGCCAGGCTGGGAGGTATGTGCAGCGTCCATTAGCAGATGGCTAATGATTCAGGGGTATGCGCTGCTTTGGAGTTTAGATGCCTTCGGGTCGTTCGTGTCTGCATAACGAAGCAGGGATATCTGTCTTCCCGGCTGCGTTCGCGATCCTGCGGGGGCCTCCGAGGTCGCGGGGAGGCAGAGCACGTTTACCAGAACACGTCTCGCGCTCTAGCGCTGCAGGGAGAGCGTGTCCGCACTGTGACCTTGCGGCCTCACAGAGGGGTAATTGCTCTCTAGATCATTTTCTCTCGTCTGTCACACAGTGGTGATCAAGCGGCTTTAATTGACGTATGGTGATCTGGCCTCCCTAACCACGTGTGTGTGCGAACACGAGTGGCCGGCCGGACGCCCAGGGCGATGGAAGCTAAATGCGGCTAATCGGTTTTAGCGTGCCCAGTTTTTAACTGGATGATGGCCTCACATTAGGGCTGTTCGGGTAGACGAGCGACAGAATGCTTTTTACACATCCATATGTTCCTTTGTCTGACTTAGTTATTCTGTAGAGACAAAAAGTGATTAAAGCCGGCATTTATTACGGAAATGGGCCCCGAGAGGCACACCTGCTTTCTTTCTGCCTGTTATGAATGCTTTGGTATCATTACCACATCATAATTCAAATCATTACCACATCATAATTCACAGCCGCACAGGACTGACTCGGAGACTTGCGGGCGCGGTGAGTCGAGGTGTAACTCCGTCATAGAAGAACCCCTGGTAAATTGACGCTGAGGCCTGTTAAGACTTCTGCCTCTTCGAGAATACTGAAGAAGACTTCAAAATCTATATTCATAACCCCAGAAGAGAAACAAGAATGGCTGTGGTTGATGATGGCGGAAGGAAGAAAAATGCTTAATTTCAGCTACTTCATCAAAAAACCTGAGCGATATTAATCTTCACTTTTGTCTACATCAGGCAGACTCTGAGAAGCAGTTTTGATTTATGAAAGTAAAGGTGAAGAGACTGCGAGCATCAGCTTCGGAAGCGGGCCTGTGACTTTGTCTTTTTATCAAACCATTTCATGAAAAGAGCGAAACCTTCTTTGTTGTGTCAGAGCGAAGCCTCACAAACACTCTCTTTCCACCGCGACCCGTCATTAATATAAAATCCATCTACCCGAAAGGCAAATATTTGTTTATTTGCAAAACAGTCTATCATTAAATGAAGATTTCAGCCCAATTTATTCCCCTGAAGCTGGATGCTCACTGTAGCCGCCGCATTTAACAGCTGTGACCTACAGCAATTTAATAAAACGCATTTATCAACAAAACTAGCTACCAGAGGAAAAGAGTCATTACTATTAACTATTGGCTTTAATACTTTTCTAATAGTTTATCCTATCAATTATTCCTGGAAAGAAAAAGCCATTAATTCTCCCTAAATAAAATCCCCCCCCCGAGCATGGTGTGCATAGGATATATTGTCTCAAATCAGCATATTCATTTATTTTTTTCTCCCCCATCTATTTTAGACTTCATTGTTCTTAGCTTTGTACGTAGATGTTGATGAAAGTCGTGCGCATATTATACAAACTAAGCCCTGCTGGCATTAATCAGCGGTTTTGTCGGCTCATAATTAGATTCAGGTCTTATTCTGTGACCCCTGGCAGTGGATCTGCTCGGCTCCGCCCTGCAGGCGCCATTTGGGTGATGGCATTCACCCTCATTAACCATGCGCTTCCCATACTACGGCTGTAATGCCAAAAAAAGTCCTTTGTGCACCAATGGAGTCAAGAGGAGATTAAATTTGCCCACTAACGGCATTTAATGAGCTGCATAATGCTGCCTGCTGAACCTCGATCGCAAGTGAAATGTCACCCATATAGAACCAGCCCAAAAGCGAGCCGAGCTCCATTTCCAGACCTGACCGGACCGCTTGGCTTGTCCCGCTTAATCGGCTGCGAGTCTCTCCATGTCTTTATGTTTAGGGTTTACGTATGGGGTTTAAGGAGCTCAAACTACATGCAGGAGCATAAACGTGCCTGCTTGATTATATGCTATAGTTAAAGGTTGCATTAAATAAACCCTTCAACTCACACTCCTCTGTGTGGAAAATGCTAATAAATGCGGAGAGCAGTGATTTCTAAATTCATTTAATCTTGTAATCCATTAAGAACAAGACAAGATATTTAACGTTTGGTCTGGTCAACTTTATTTTTCTCTGGAAACATACATCCATTCTTTCCATTGTGGGTCTGCAACATGTCTAAGAAGTGGGAATGAGGCAATTTAAGGCCAATAATGAGTCAAAAAAAAGAATGTTGATTTGAAAGAGATAATGTTTAACTGTGATTGTGCTTAGGTGTACCAGCTGTGTCTATGAAAGGCTTAGTGCGTTTGGCACAAAGATGGACGCAGGATCACCAATTCGCCCACAGTTATGTGAGAAAGTCATTCAAAAGTTTAAAACCAACGCTTCTCACAGACAGATTGGAAAGGATATGGGTATTTCACCCTCAGCAATGCATATTATAAATAAAACATTTAGGGAATCTGGAGAAATTTGTGTGTGTAAAGGGCTTGAGCGCACGCCTAAGCTGACTGTTCGTGATCTCAGATCCCCCAGACGGCATTACATCAAGAACCTTCACTTACCAAAAAGTCACATTACAATGTGGGCTCAGGAACACTTTGGTAAACCTTTATCAAGTAGCACAATACATGGTTGCATCTACAAATGTCTGCTACATCTGTACTGTGCAAAATGCAAACCGTATGCTAGCAGTGTCCGGAAACTCTGTCAGCTTCTCTGCATCTGGGATGGACCACCACACGGTGGGAATGTGCATTTCGGTCAGACGAATCAACATTTCAGGTCTTTTTTTTGGAAGAAAGGCACGTCTTGCCTTCTGGGCCGAGGAAGAAAAGGACCATCCAGCCAGCAACAGGTCCACATGCCAGTGTTTGTCATGGTCGGGGGTCGTGTCAGTGCGCTGGGTAGCTGCTGCTTCTGCGAAGGCACCATTTCTGCCAAATAGCACATAAAGGTTTTGCCGCAACATACGGCACTGGACGACCGCTGGACAGTGCGAAACCACATTCTGTGTGCATTACAAAGGCAAGGCTGCATAGAAAGGGGGTGTGGGTGTGTGGCTGGCCAGCCTGCAGTCCTGATCTGTCCACAATTGAGAATATTTGGCGCATTTTGAAATGCCAAATGCGACAACAATGATCTGACACTGTTGCACAGCTTAAGACTTGCTTGGTGTCTTCAGTACCTAAGCATTTGTTAAGTGCTGTGAGACTAAAAGGCAATGTCACAATGTCCTAAATTCTTTACTGTCTGAACTTTTTTTGGAATATGTTGCAAGTATCAAAAAAGTGTTTATTTTTGTAAAAAAAAGAATTCATTAGTTGAAACATCAAACAATGTGCTATGAATCATTGTTTTCAAAATCTAAGATTATTTAATGTCATTTACTAATGACTGCTTTTAGTTTATTAGAATTCAACAAACCGTCTGCACTTTGTCCAAGACAGACCAAAACAATCATTTGTTCCCTGTTTTTTTGTGCCATTTCTTTGTCTTTTACTTGTTATAAAAAAATTGTGCATGAATTTGATTTTTAGAGCAACCCTTAACATTTGTTGTATATTTATGCAATAGCATAAAATTGGGAAAAAATCTATTGAGTTAATCTGAGCCTTTTCAGGGTTATGGAATCCGAGATTCAGATTCATGCTAAACTGCGCTGCAGAACTTTGTGAAACATCTGGATACTGATTTGGATAAAGAAAAATCCGAATCATTTTTTGTACTGAAGAATATCAAATATTTATATTCAAATGCCTGTTCTGCAACCAGCAAAGCACACAAACCCATTTTTAAAAAATCATTTTGTAGTTAATAACATGTACTTAATAACAAAATATACACTGTATTTATAATTATGTAGTCTGGTGCAATGTTTTCATTTAATGATCATTAGAAATCATTCAGCTATTGTACTTAACCTTTTGTAGGCGGCCCATGGAATAAGCTAGAGTAACACATTTTATATCCTAATCTGTCAGTTATTGTGCTTGTTCGTGATGCTTTCTGTGCCCAGCTCTGGTTTAGGGTGAATATTACTGAGCTGTGTTCACCATGACCACCGTTACTGCTGTTCTGCCTTGATTCGTCTTTGTAGTGGTTCTGAATGGGTTGTGTTTTGTAACAACAGCTAAGTAAACAGACTGTAAATTAACAACTACTTGAATTCCTGTTATTAAAACTTGTGGAGCAGTTCACTCATTATTTACTCATTCACTCATTGTACACAATAAATCTGTAAGTGAACTTGTATAAGTAACAAATGTATAATAGGGCGCCCCAGTGCTTAATCTGTGTTGCTTCCTTCCGCAAAAAATTCAGGGACCCCTCTGTCCCTGATAGACGGTTAAAAACAAGAACATAAAAAATAAGCATGATGTTTTTTATACCTTTTGGGACCTGCACCTGTTTTGCCCCCCTCCTCATATGCTCTTCATGTTCTGGCACATTCTGATTTAAAAATGAAGTACTGGACTGTCCCCCAGAAATGTTAATAATAACATTGGTTTCAGATATGTGTTGACATACCACAGCACAGCAACAAAACGTGTACATCTAACCCATATGTAACTTCATGACATGCACAGAGCAGCTAATTCAGCACCCAGAGAGCAGTGCTTGGGGGGGGGTACTTCAGCGGTACCTTGCTGGTCGGTGATTCAAAGCAGCAACCACTCAATTACAAGTGTGCTTCCCTAATCATTAGGCCACCACTGCCCATAAATTTACATGCCCAAAATATTTTATTTTGAAGGGTAGAATCCATAGTGATATTTAGCCAAATAACATAGGTTATCCTGCTTCAATATTTCTGCTACTAAAGATTTTTATTTTTTTTTTCTGGACAAGTGACCATTGATCCATTTATATTAATACCACCTCTGGCTACCTGAAGGGAATGCAGAAGCACAAAGTACACACTGCACACCAGTTAAAGTTCATCAGCCCTCCCTGCCCAGTGTATCATGTGGCAGGAGATTAGAGAACACAAAAGTGATCCATGTGACCAAGGCCAGGACATGTGGACACAATGCACTTAAGCAAAACAACAGGTGTCTTGTGTCTTGCATTACGATAAGTTGTATTGAGAAAGAATGGAGGGGTTTATCTGAGCTGAAGGACACGTGTCTGGGCTGATGGGCAACTTGCTGTGCTGAAACGAGCATGTCGACACTGCGGTGATAATACAGCCCTGAGGTTTTCTCCTATAATTGTGCTTGATGGAGGCTAATGACAGTTTTTTTGTGGAGGGGGGTGGGGGGGGGTAACATCACTGACATCCTCCTCCATCTAATGGACACTGTCTGCATCAGTGTTCCATAATCATCCGGTTGGCGTCATTAGAATCGCCATGGAAATGGACTACTGATGACATCATTTAGTCTGTGTGTTTTCTAGCCATTAAGGAAATGGAGAAGGGGAGTGTGGAAAGGAGAGGAAGGACCTGGGAATGCAGGAAGAACTGGTGGGGGCTGGGGGGGCACCGTGTACCAGTGTTTCTGAAACTGGTCCTTGGGGAGCTCGCAAGGAGCAGAAATGTAGACTGTCTGGAGGCCCCCATGGATGGGGGTGGGAACCATTTATTTATACAAATGAATGAAGTGTATGCATTGTGGACGGCATGTCGCATCGCTCCTCCAGGGTTGTAGGTTCGAGTCCCTGCTCAATGTTGCGTGGGCTTTGCTTCTTCTGCTTCTCTCTCCACCCGCAGCCCAAAGAGGATGGAGTTTAACAGCTTTATATCCACAAATGGTCCATAGTGTGCGTCTGTGGCCTGCGCTGGACTGGCATCCCGTACCCTATGCTGCTGGGAACAGACTCCAGGTCCCCTTTGAGAACCCAGTACTAAATAAGTGGCTGGGAGATGGATGGCAATGTGTGGAAGCTGATGTAGCTGATCCATCCCTTTCTCTATGAAGAGCACTACATGAAAGCTTGGGCTGTCACAGTCTATCAGTCACTTCAGACATAATGTCTTGCCTCTGAAGGTGCAGTGAAGGTCCCTTGGTACCAATGAAAAAAGCACACACTCACATTATATGTAGTATATATATATATATATATATATATGTGTGTAGTCCTCCTGAAGATATTATGTTGGCTCTAAGAGCTGAAGTGGCTCAGCCTCTTCAAAGTTTCTTGTCCGACATACAGACAGGTGACTCACCAGAGTAGATGGGTCACAGTAAGAACAGCACCCAGCAGGCATGTCGATCTTTGCTGCTGCTCTGTGCTGCTGGGAGGTGGCTGGTATGAAGGCATCGAACAAAACTGGAAAAACAATTTATATGAAATGTGCAGCTCACTTAAATTCCACATCCATTGTTTAAAATGTACAGCAAAAGTAATAAACAATAAATCCGGTGGAAAAAAAAAACAAGTCTCTGACAAGAATTCCAGCTCAGCCATACATTCCATATTCAAAGTCATTACATCATTCCAGTTCCCTGTCCTTCCTACAATCCAAACCTATCAAGTCTATTTTCCAGTTGGCAGATTATGAAAAATTACAAGGTTGGGCTTGATCTCTAACCAGCAAAGTACAAACCAGTTACTATTTCCTAATGCGTCTAGGAAACTCATGACATGCAGTGTGGTTATGCTAATCAGAAATGAAACTTCTGCTACGATTTACCTCTCGGTTGTGGGGAAAAAAACCTTAATTTTATGACTCCAAACTTATCTTGAATGTTGCATTCCTGACATGAAGAGAGAGCAGCCCCACACAAAACTTACTGCATACTTACTTAGTTTTCATTTGTACTTCTAAATGGTTTAATATAGAGAGGAAATCATAGATGACTGTAACTCTGCGTAGTAAATTGGAGTCATTAAGTATCACGAGGTTTCGGTAAAGGCTATATTTAATTTAAATTTGGTTCTCCACTGTACCATCTTCATTTTCAATATGGCATGTCCTCCTACCTTACACAGAATTTGCATAAAAATTCCTGACCTAATGAAAGTGAATGTTATAGCTATGGGGTTAACTTGCGATATATGAAAATCTATACCTCGCAGAGAAAATCAGTTATTTTAATAGGCCGATTTTACCTTTCCAGTTAAATTTTTAGGAAATTATCGCAGCACATTATTTAACGGCTGAACATAAAATATACGGCTATGCAGGAGGCACGCTAGCAAACTGAAAGGCCTCAGTAAAAGGTACCACAAATGGGTAGCTAACGCTGGTGCTGTGTGGGTGCACAGCTATAATGGAGTTTCACTATTTTTAATATTCTGTAACTGGATTTATTATTAATTTTGAAAATGGCAATGGTAACTCTTTCTATGAATGAAAGCATCATTCATAAAGCATTATAAACATGGTTATAAATATTTATAAAAAAAGCACAACACGTTATAGCCTTGTTAATTATGCATTATGAAAACTCTGTGAAGCTCTCATCTGTAATGCAGTATAGATACCTTTGTAATGCAGTACGAAGCATCTTTAATTCTTATACCGACCATTATAATGCATTGTAATGCATTATACAGTAGATGACAGCTTCATCGAAACTTAGAAAGCAACTAACACCATAATGCCTTGCTGCTTTCAAAAGAAGATGCTGTAATGCTTTATGAATTCTTATATTGACCATAATAATGCATTATGAAAGTATCTATAATACATATTAGAGTTTTAAATAAAATGTTACCATGGCAATTAATGGAGCGGAAGTTTTCAGTCCCAGAGAGCCGAGGAAGGACTATTGGCTCTGTTGGATGTGGAGGTTTCTAATCTCAGTTATATTTGGTGTCTGAGATGGAGAAGTCGCAAGCTGCTGGATATACCATCAGAGTTGCAGGGATGAATTATCCGTCAGCCCATGGATTTCTCTGAAACCATGACACCCCTCCCATTTTGTAAAGACTTATTTGTATCTTTTTTTGGGGTGGGGGGGGGACTCTACATAGTGAACTGTGATTCTTTTGCAGTGTAAATGGCGGTGGTCGCTATTTCTGGATTGATGTACCCGGTCCGCTGCCTGTCCCTGCCATTCATAAATGACCTCCCTGATTCCCAGCGAATCCGCTGGCCGCTGTGAGCCAGTGCAGTGCGGCAGATGGACGACAAGTGTTTCCCGACAACCCAGATTGGTCTGACCTGGGAAGACAGAAGGTGTTTATTATCTCGCTAAAGCTTATTAATTGGCTCCCCTAAAACATGCAGCTGTGTAAATGTGTAAAACTACGGGCCACTGGGCCAGACACATCAGCTAAGCCCTAAAGAAAAATGGAAAAAGACATCTATAGATGTCAGAAAAATGGGTCCAGTACTGATACAGTTTTTTCCTGAAGGTACAAACAACATTAATGTACCCCCAATAACAATTTTTCTGTCCATTACTGTACCTTAAATTAGACTAAGAGGTACATCTACCTGCAGCTAGTGTACAATTGGCAGACCCTTGAGGGTACAGCCCCAGTGAAAAGTAATTGTACTTTTTCCTGACAGTACATAAGAGGTTACAATTTGCCTGTATTTTAATATTATCTCTATTAAAATAGATCTGGATGAAAATGACCAGTGATATGACCTTTGTTACATGTATTCCATGGTGATACATACCACGATATTTGCTTATTGGGTTGGGTCAGTATTTATTTTTATCGCTATGAAAATGGCGTCATTAGTTTTGTTTCAGTTTCATATGGAATTGATTCTGTGGCCTTAAGTTGAGACTGAGAACCGTTCAGATTTGCTTCCTCACCTGAGCGGCTCCATGAAGCAGGCCCTGCGCTTATACTTACTGCTGCCATTAAGGACGGATTACGTTTTGCAGGCTCTGTCCTTTGTGGTAAAAATCACAAGGACCATCGTGTTCAAATACACTTAGGGGACTGATGGTGGAGAAAAGTCCCCTGCAGTCATAAGCCGAATATTAAAGATGAATACTTTTCACTCCGCTAATCGTGTCTCCGTGCGCCTTGAGGAAAATCTACCGCACATTAGCCGTTTGCATAAATAAAATGACATTGTTCTGCTCTGTTGGCTGCATTGCTACCTCTAGACGTTACATAAGATGCCATCCCCAGTAGCGTCTTCCAAAACTGGGGGTGACAGCTTAATGATTACTCCCGTGCAGGAGGAAGGAGCGTCGTGCCTCATGTTAAGTTTACTGAAGTACACAACCCCAGTGCAGTTATTGTGTAGTTATCCAACTGCTTAATTGAAAATAAGTTATTTTTCAGGCTAGTTTATGCGAGTGAGGACCTGCTGCGTGGCTCGCCTGCGCGTTCCCGGGTGGCTTGTGGGATTGGCTGACAGAGGGAGCAGAAGGCTAGCCCTCGTGTCGCCCTGTGCGGGTGGCTGCTAAAGCCCTCCCCCCGAGAACAGAAAGATAGCAGAGCCAGGCAGGGAAAACAGGTGGGCTCAAAGCACCCCTTGGACAGCTGGTGACAAAAAAAAAAAAAAAAAAAAAGCATGATAGGATTGGCCCTTCTTGGACGTGCCAATGAATGAAACACTAACAGATAATTATAGTCGTGGCTTGATGTCATGGATTGGTCCGTCCAATAAAAGGCCAGCTGGTATTTGAAAAATGTCTGAACAGACTTTTCACAGTTATTTCTTTCTTTTCTGCCTTAAAATCAACTTCTCCAAAGAGGCCTGTTATTACTGGCCATACTGTTCCGGTAACATAATTTCTGAGCAAATGATAGCCTCTATCATTTCAAATATTACATTCTACTAATCTGATATATAGATTTATGATTCCATATTAGTACAGCATTAGCATACATTTCCACATATACTAGACATATTACTGACATTTTTTTAAAGGTAAAACACAAAAGGTTTAGAAAAATTCATAATAAAAGTGAACTAAATACAACCAGTCATTATGCATGGAAAGTCATATAAATTTTTTATCATAATGGATAACTGCAGTAGTCCCCCAGTAACCGTGGGTGATACACTGGATAGCCCAAATCATTGTTAATAGTGAACCATTAGTGGACCCCATATACAAGGTGATTTTCGCGTATTTACATATGGTACTTGATCAATTACGCACAGACATCACCAACATTAAATACAGTAATAAAGTACACCGTTCATTATACAGTATAATACTGTACTGTCTCGAATGAAAGGCAATCTGATCTTTTTGGCCTAATTCTCAAGAGATGACAGAGCAATGAAAATCATGCTTTTCATACCTCTCAAAGGACGAAGGAATAATGAAAAAAACTTATTGCTATGCATTTTACAATTTCTTATAGACCACGGTAAACCTTGGACTACTGAAACCACGGTTACTGAAACCACGGTTACTGAAACCCTGGATACGGGGGGAGTCTACTTCAATCCCTGTAAATAGGCAAATGGCAGCGCAGTGTCTCACTAGATATCACCGTGACTTCATTACTTTCTGGGTTGGGGGAGTTTGAGTCGTTCCCCAACACTGTGTTTTTGAACTTACATGTTCATCGACGTCTGTGCAGAGTGGTGTGTGAGTGTGTGCCCTAAGATGGACTGGATCACCCTGTTCTGTATCAGCTGCTAAGGAAGATGGATGTATATGGAATGAAAGATATATTTCATGTCGATAGCCTGCAGTCGATCGATGGCTGTGGTTCCATTTGTGTTTGCGTTGGCTGAAAGCTTCGTGCTCTCACCTCGGGCTTGGCCCTCGGGCCTCCATCCAGGTGGCAGGGGGCCCAGAAGGTCTGAGACCAAATTAAACAATGAGTGCCCATGTTTGCTCTTATCACCAGAATGAGATGGAGGCGCGGGGCGGGTACTGTGGAAGGGAGAGTGCCAATGATTTATCAGTGGGGCTGAGCACTTAATAATTACTTAACGCATACACACATAGATCACCTTTACGGTATTCCTGTCACATTGCGGTGAGGAAGTGTGAGCGCGGCGTGATTGATCGCAGGAAAGCAAGGAGCGGCCCTGGGGAGAAACAGGGCGCCATCGAACTTATGGAAAGTATCAATCAGAGGCTCCCACCCACGAGTCGACGCGGCATGGGCAAGGGTGAGAGGGCTCCGTCTGAATGTTTATGCTTAGTTCGCCATATCCTACTCCTTCAGCCTTGCCCCCACCGACACAGACTGACACGGAGCCGAATAACAGTGCAGAACCGTTGTGCATTTCCGATATGACTCAGCAAAAACCGCAACCCGCGCAGGTATTTCCGCAACATCCCTCAGTTCAGAACATGGGACCGCACCTCTTCATTTGAGCATGCTTAGGAGCCGAAACCTTGCCCCATCTGGACCACCCATAAATCATTTGACACCTCCCCCAGTTACTGTGTACACGGCCCGGTATACAGCACTCATAGACAACTCACAACCGTCCGCACATTTGCTACACTCTGTGATGCCATTGCTAAACAGCACCCAGACACCAGGAGGTGCTCCTTCCACGCCCTGGCAGACGGCGAGGGACCGCCGACGCAGACCTCCACTTGCGTTTCTGTGACTCCTTCTGGTGGCCCTGTGATAATGAAATCAGAATGTTTCTGGTCCTCGGATACGCTTATCCTGGGCAGCCACCCCTGCCTGAATGGCAGATTTATTGACTGTCTCGTTGTGGATTATAAACAGGCTGAGATGAAACGTGTATTAGTGCAGGTAGAGGAAGACCCAGAGCCAGGCACAGTCGGGATAACACCTCTTTGCCCCCCCCGGGGTCCAGCCTGGGGTTATTAAAAACAGAGAAGTTCCTTGGGGGCTTAAACTAACGGCACCGTGCGCCTCATTCTGATGTCTTTCCATTTGTTTGGTTTTTTCCATCACAGTTTGCTGTGCATGCATTAAGGCTTACTTAACCTAAATCTGCTTCTCTGCATTACATCATATGATTTGGATATTTTTTTAAAATATATTTATAGCGTACACGTGCTGAGGGATGTAAGACTACGGCTGCACCTGTGACGTTTTTAGCGAGACCAAGGCAGACCTCCAGGACTCCAGCAAATACACCGTGGAGAAAATTCTGTCATGTTCATTAATTTTCCCTGTTTGCTTGCATGTTGTTCTGCATCATTAGCGGAGCGAGGGCAGCAGCTATGGCAATGCATCAGGAAAAAAATAAATAAATAAAAACTTCCAGGCTTTTAATTAAATAAACATGGTTATGTCCCATTAGACAGATGAGTTATCTTACCTGCAGACTGCTCCTGGCGGTCTCCCTCCTTGGAAGGCCTTCCCATGCTGTGGTCTCCATTATCAGCTTTGTCATCGGAAACCTTTCACCAGCAGTGGAAGTACGAAGAAGATTGCTGCCCTGGTTTCCCGTCTTCCTTTGTGTGCTGTATTAAAGCACAGGTGGGAGACAGAGATGGTTGGGGATTGCGTAAATTAACATTCTCCTTTTAATTAAATTCCAAGTGAAAGTGGCGTGAAATTAGAAGTGATTATTGCCAAAGTAAACATGCCTAATTAGGGTGAAATGATTAGGGTGCAATGGTGTTACTTCACACCGTGCTTCAGTTGCCGCACACTGTTTGGGGCGGCAAAAGTTTTTGCTGCAGGATGTGCCTGTCTAAATCCCACTGCGATGTACAGCGCCCCCTACAGGTGCGGTGGTTCCTTTGCACAAGTCAGTCGCTGCCATTGTGTACGGGACAGGGCAAGCTTTCTCGACATAATGAGGTTGCGGTTTTTTCGCTGGGACAGGCAGAGTTGGGAGCAACATCAGCCATCGACCATCATATTGAGTAGCTAATGGCGTCATTCAAACGCCAGGCAGAAAAATACTCCTTCATATCTCCTTCTTCACTCCTCAGACATGTCTGTCACTTACCTACGCGTTTCGCCAGATGTGAGATAAATTGCCGTGGAACGCGCCATACTTTGGGACCACCTGTTTGTTATTCGCTCTGATCTCCGAGTAGTTATTAATATTTCCGTCGGAGAGCCGTTGTCAGCAGAAAAGGAGCCTTCGCTTCAGGTGACACCTGCAGACGGTCCCCCTGAGCCGCGGCTGCTTGCCGCTAAACGCCGTCTGCCGCCGCGTCTGCCGAACACAATGCAGGTCACGGTGTATCGTGGGAGCGCGTGACACCGGTTTGCTGGGATGTTTTGCAGATAAAGGAGCAAAGAGCAATCACTGGGGACGACGGAGCGTTTTTATCGATGGCAGCAGTTCTGAATCACCATTTGGGTTTTATTTCTACACAGAAGTATCATTTTTACTGCAATGGGAGCATCTGGTCACAAAGCAGATGTTATGTTTGCAAGATAAATAACACTGTCAAACCAAGGACAGCTTAAGAACCATGACAATATCTTGTACTCATTTATTTAATCAACAGAAATGACATAAATTTAAAATGATATTTTAACCAGTGTTTTTCATTTAGCATCTTTATTATATCAATTTAAATGTTTCTTGGAAAAGATGTTTTTGCCTAGATGGATTAAGCGTAAGGCACATGTCACCATAAAGTACATAAAATATTTGCTATTGCTATTGATTATAATATTTCTAATCATAAATTATAAGAAGTCTTCAGGTTTATTGCTACATTTTTTATTTTCTTTTTGCAGCTTTTTGGAATCAGATATATTTTTGGGAATCATGATTAGAATACTATGCCTGTTTAATATTTTGTTTGGTGACAGAGTGAAAATCACATGAAAGAAATGTAGTCAGTGGATGAACTCTGTCAGTGTCTAAAAATAGTTGTACAGGACTTTACAGTCTAGTCTGTCTGATGAAAACATGTCACATGTCACATGAAGCTTTCAAATGGCCCAAAAACTGAACCCTACAGGACATGAAACATGCCATCATTAGGTTGGGCAGATTGACTGAAAATTCACTTATTGAAAACCACTGTTATTGAATCCAGTTATTGAACGTTGAGGAGAAGCCAGACGACCAGCCACTTCTAATCTGCCGCTCATTAAAATTGTTGCCAATTTGGAAGAACTTCAGCTACCTCGCGACTGGCCCGGTGTTACTGGATGTGCGAGTGCCACGTTTAGAAATTGACTTGTTGTTTAGTCTTGTTTCTGAAAAAGTTACAATTAAAACACATCGTTTAAATTTAGCGAACCGACTGAAAAAAAAACAAGACTAACATTATTACAATTATGTGAAGTGATTCTCACGACAAATAATATAAAGGCCTAAGTACAGTAACTGACGCAAATATGTAAATGATATTTAACACCAATGTAACGAAATATTAAAATATAAAAATACCTAAATTTCATAGCATATTTTATATGTATTATAAGTTATATCTCCAAAGATTGTCAAAAGCGAAGTAAATATATTTTATTGAAAAGTATGCAAATAGGGGAAGATTTTGAAACGATATGCTCAGCAGTAATTAAATATACTTAGTATATACTTCTGTTACATGCACTTTTGATACTGTGCTTGTCTGCCTTCGAAGCAGTTGAACATTTATGGTGAAGTTTTAAACGTTACTTCTCTTTGACGCGGGAACTCTGCACACGCTAATAAACAATCATATGAATGTTGTGACTTATAAATCTGTAATACATACATTCTCATACTTTATCTACATGCTTTATCTATAGCCTCAAATCCAAATATCTAAATATGTGCGAAACGGCTGTAATGATTCATCCTCACCCTCCCGTGTCACAAATTAGCCATAAGATCTCTATGGCCACTAAAAGGCTGTCATGGAGCTGTGATCAAACGGGCAATTAGCTGAATATACTTGAGGGACAATCAGCAGAGGAACTCAAAATGTACTTAGATGGAGACCCAGCTATCAGGACAGTGGCTGTTTTTCTCAGGAGTGGATGTTTGATGAGAGCTGTTCTCTGGTAAGAGGAACACAGCCACTTCAGATGCCGCTAGCTGGTGGCGGGACCGTCCATCGAAGCCGGGCTACAGTGTATAATCATCATCCATCTTTCAAAAACAGACCCCGGGAAAACAGATGGACAGATGCCACTTCTGATGGTGGAAAAGTACATTTCACCAGCTGCCTGAGAGTATCAATCGAATGGCTGAAGAATTTCCTGACCTTTTCAGGATTCCTGCTGGAGCTGCTCAGGAATTGTGATTTTTTTTTTCATCTTTCTAACAATTGATTTTAAATGCTTTCAGTCTCCTGTTAATAATTTTGCATGACTTGCAAGATCTAACAATCCGTACATCCCAGAAACTCTAAAATATTTCCGTGGATTTTATGCCCTATAAAATAGATGGTGCTTTATTGTGCAGGGCATATTATATTGACAGTTTCACAATAATTACAATGGTTTATCAAAACTACATGTTTATACCTTCACATGGAATATGAACCAGATAATGGTCGTTCATTATGCTGATGAACTTGCTGCAGAACAGAAATTCAATAAGTGTAAATAAATCGTCACAACTGTGGCAACTAAGTAACTTAGGGCCGAGTTGTTAAAACGTTCAGACGCTCCTGTACTTACGAACTTTCAACTTACGAACTTTCAGACATACGAATGAAGCGGACTGTAAGTCCAAATTGTGTTCATCTGGGCTCCCGTTTGCTGTCCGCAACATCAATAATTTTTTTCTGCGCGCCAAGTCCACCTAGTACGACTTCTGCCCGCTAATCCCGCCGCGCAGCAGCTCAGCGTGCATCCGTACTCCCGGCATCCTAGTTCTTTGTACTTGCTTATACACTTAAAATGATGTTGAATAACGACTTATGAACATTTCAAGTTAAGAACGGCCATTCGCAACGTATCTCAGTCGTAAATAGAGGAGCGTCTGTACTTGTTAACGTATAGCTTATAGCTTAGCAGCAACACAGCAACACACGCTGCCTGTTTTTATATTAAACAGAAAACATTTGATGGTGGAAATTTCAGTTTAAGGTAAATAGGTTGCACATAAACTGATATTTCACTGGATTTCAGACTGGGTCTTATACGTTATAAAACAATGCTAATTATGCTTCATAGGAGAGATGTGCAGACTGTGTGTGATTCCCAGATTGATGGGAGTGTCACTGGTTTAGCAGCAGCTTTGTCTTTTGCCAAAAGAGAAACCTCGCAGTTCACTGCAGCGACATATCGGCCTGGCTAACTAACTCATTGACATTCATGAATGATGCTGCATTGACTGCGTCCGTTGTTAACGCCCACACACTCAGGAGGCGACGCCCTGCTTCTCCTGACGACGGAGTGGGTGCATGCACGGACGCTCATGCAGAAATTCAAACAAGCCCTGTTCTTCCTCATGCACATCGGCAAAAAGAGAAACCCCTGTTCAGTCCCGTTAGTTTGCGCTGTCATAACGTGCAAAGTCGGGGCGTCCGCCCAGCAAACTGGACATGAAACGTTACAGCGGCCGTTTTTCTCGGAATGAGCAAGGGAATTTATCATCGGCCAACTGAGCAGTGGAGGAAGACGCGGCGAATCCCTCAGGGAGATAGTTTCTAATCAAAGCCACACCAGGCCCCGAATCATTGTACTATTGCATCTTTCTGGTGAAACGATCCACCGAAAAATTATTTAACACCTTGACTAATCAAAGACACAAAGGTTTACTGAGCCGTGCTAAGTCTATGGTAATAAGGTCCCCGTGAGGAACCTGGAGGTGAAAAAGGAAAATAGGAATTCACACCACTATATTTATACTACAATACTCGCCAGCTTCTTTGCTCTGTAAATCACCTTGATGCTTCCTTTGTAAGTGTTTAGCTGAGTTGCACGCCATTGCCTCTGTATTTCAAAGGGATCCCTAATCGAAAAACCAAACTGCGAAAGAACAAACATTTAAGCTGAATTTATAGAACATCGCTTCATCCATGTTAGACTTGACAGGGTTCTGTTCTGAAAATCAGGGAATATGCTTGGTGTCACATAATAAAGGCTGAATTTCTCTCTTTGCAGCCTCTATCTTTGCAATAAGCATCATTGGCACCATTGTATCAAAATGATTATTTAATTTAAGTAATAACCCTTATGAATGATTTGGGCTTTAATGCTCATCTTAGCTACAATTACTGTATCGTTGGTTGAAGTCTGTGATACCATCTGCACAGAATTTTATTTAATATTGATGTACACCTTCCCATGGTGTGTGTATCACTGTGAGTCAGTACTCCAGTACTCCGCTACTAGTGTCTCTCTCAGCTAACCCTCACGCCCTGCATCCACTTCTCCGCCTGCAGGAGTCCAGTCTCCCTGCCTCTTCGCTCTCCACCGGCATACTGCCCTTCTCTTTAATCACACAGCCCCTCACGTACGACACCTCAGACTCTCCTCTCCCCGAATCTGGATCTTTCAGTTTTTCTTTTTGTTACTGCAGTATATTGGTCACCAAAGGAGGTTTATCTTTCTTTTTTTTTTAAAGTCTGCCCCCCTGGTGATGGAAAGAATTACTCACCTCACCTGTTTACTCCCGCTTTACACCCAAGGTTCTCAGACCCCGAGTCAAAACTTTTTATCCGTCTGTCCTGCAGTCCTTCCACTGAACTTTTTTTCTCACTAACAACTGTTGTTCTTAGTTCAGACAGTATAATTGGTTTTTGGCATTAGAGGTATGGCATTTACCTCAAAACATTCAGGCCACTGACTGTGCCTGACTTTACATTTATCTTTTTAGGTGTATGTTAGAAAGTATATATTTTTTATTATTTATTTTTTATTATTATTGCATTAATATATGAAAGTGACCCTCTACCTTTGATCACAGCTATGTTAACATTGGCCTGCACATAATTAATTGATGAGTCTCCTTCATTTGTCAAAGAATTCCCAATAAATCAGAACCGTTCCCAGTGCTTTCCAGTGCTTTCCAGTGCTTTCTTTCCCACCCTCCCTTGCTTTAAAGCCACTTTCCTTTGCTGACTGCTTTTTAAATGGGCTGCTTTTATAGAGAAGCTCCTTTTCTGATTTTACACACAATAACAGTTTGACAAACTATTCTGAAACTGATTAGTGGCCCAGAAGCGGCTGTTGTGTTAAATCAATGCTTCCCAAAAACATTTCGAAGAAAGAAATCAATTATTGTTCAAATACAGACTGGCTCCAAGATATAGGGATCAAAAGCAAAAGTATATTGTATTTCAGACACCTTTTTCTTCTAGAAAATATTCATTCCTCTATGAAGGAAGATAACATTGTCCTGCATCACATGACTAGTGCCATCACGAAAGAGTTACTGTACAACTTCCTGGTGCAGCTAAGTCTGGGATTTTTACGGAGTGCAGCCTGCAGGTCATACTGCGGTACAGGACTGAACTTTGTGAACTGTGCACTCGTATTAGGTGTATTACGTCCATCTTTCTGATGGCTTTCGGCTGCTCAGCAGTAATAGGGTGTGCCCGCTCTCAAGGTAGAATTAGGTCTCAAGCATAGTGCAGGGTCACTGATGGTGTGTGAAGAAAGCAATCAGCTGGTGGATGGAGGCAGTACAGGGTGGAGGCAAACCCTGCCTTTGAGGCTTAAAGCCAGTTAAGCCTGGGAAGCGGGGGGACCTGAGGGTCTGATGGAGATATGAAAAAGTGGGTCAGGCACACGAAGGCAGTGTAAATGCAGAGCCCGGTGTTAATTATTCCGGTCTGCGACCAACGTTCCCATTACCAGGGAATGAGGTGACAATGCTTGCAACCCAGGGGCTCAGTGGATGGTGCACCATTTGTAAGAAATAATGGCCTCCATTGGGCTGCAAGGAATAGGCATTACATTAGAGGCAAAGGGTCACCGTTGACATTGATCAACGGTGTTCTTTCTGAAAAGTGTGTGCAGTACAAGTCGGGGCTTTAAAACGGTGGGCTTAATCATTAATATCTTTGACATCTGGGGCAGAATGATTAACTGAATGTGCTGCAAAGTCAGTATTTTATGACGCACTAATGACATCAAGTACACGACAACCAACACATCAGCTAAACGTTCTTGCACAGTGCGGAACTTCTGCGCCTTGTGCAGTTTTAATTTGGTCGGGTAGCAATTCTCACCTTTGCTTATTTTGTCTTTTTCTCCCTGGAATGATGCTGTTGCGGGCTTGAGTCGGTTATTTGTGGACTATGAAAGCATCTGCTGAGCTTGGGTGAAAGGGTCAGAGGCAACTGAATGTAATGGGTACCACCGTTTGTGCTCCTCACCAAGAGTCCTCCTTAGTTTTAGCCAGACTCTGCTTTGAAGTATGAGCAGAACTTTGTGTTCTCAGTACACAGACGTGAAACGAAACATTATATCCGTTTTCCTTAGTCACTTATGCAGGATAGGATTTTGTTGAGCCTGGACCCAATGCCAGCAGAGGATGCAAGAGAGTAGCCAACTATTATAGGACACTAGTTCAAATACTACAGGCAATTTAGCAACACCAGTAGATGTAGACAGATGACAAGCCCCGCAGAAAGAGTTGCAGCTGGAATCAAACCCACAACCCTAGAGGATCCAGTGCCAAAAATTGTGCTCCACCCTAACATTCATGATGTCGAAGGAGAGAGGTGAATGGACTGGGGTACTGCAGCAAGACGGCCGAATGGGTACAGAGCAGGGTTTCACAATAAATGAGAAATCGGACCCATGTCATATCTGGCATAAACCACGCTGCAACTACCCAGACCTCGCCCACCCAGACCACACCCAGGAAGGTCACGCCCAGACAGACTGCAACTAACCAGACCTCGCCCACCCAGACCACACCCAGGAAGGTCACGCCCAGACAGACTGCAACTAACCAGACCTTGCCCACCCAGACCACACCCAGGAAGGTCACGCTCAGACAGACTGCAACTAACCAGACCTCGCCCACCCAGACCACACCCAGGAAGGTCACGCCCAGACAGACTGCAACTAACCAGACCTCGCCCACCCAGACCACACCCAGGAAGGTCACGCCCAGACAGACTGCAACTAATCAGACTCCGCCCACCCAGACCACACCCAGGAAGGTCACGCTCAGACAGACTGCAACTATCCAGACCTCACCTACCCAGACCACACAGAAATAAGGACTGGGATGCTTTTTGAGATATTGGAATTACTCTTTACTGAAACGTGACTTGCTGTGGTGCTGTTCGACTGCCAATGGTTTCAGAACCGTGCCTGTTTTCTGACCTTGCTTCCTGGATGTAATCTGGGCCTGGTATTTGCATAGCCTTGGATTGATTTCTGAATGTAGCCTGTGTCTTGTCCCTGGGTTTTGGATTAGGTTTTGCTGCTTGTCATTCCTCTGTGTGAGTCATTAAAGCTGCTTGTGCTCTGCTTGTAATTTGAAGCTTTTATTTCACTTCCTAAATTTTCCCAGTTTTACAGTCCTCTTCTGTATGCAGCCTATCAAAAAAAACATCTCCTGCTTCTGACACTAACCCTAGAATCTGCCTTTACCACAAATCTCTGGTGAATAAAATAAAAAACAACTTTGTAAGTTGAATGGAAGGTAAGTGTGCGTTTTGGTTAAGTGCCTCCAACTGCGGTTTTCAGTTGTCATTCAAGAATTGCCACGAGTGTGCTGGCAACATATGCCTTAAATGTGGTTATTACCCACAATCCTCTCTGCCCACGTAAAGGCACGCTGCTGTGCGATGCAAAAACCGAAAAGAAAACACACAAGCACAAATTCAATGCTTACTTTGCCTTAGAAGCGCAATGTTTTTGAACATTTTCTACATTTTTTTCATACAAGGGAAAGAAGCCATGTACTGAAGACGTCTTTCAGCGTCAACAAGGTGCATTCGCAGAACTGAGCCGCGCACGTTTTTTTGAGTGATTCAACGCAATTAGGAAACAAATCAGAACGGGACGCCCTCTTCAATCACCGCGTTTCAGATTATTAAACAAACTGGATAATTACAAGGAATTCATTTTTAACAAAATGACCTGATTGTGTACATATTCCACGTAATAAGAATCACTTTGGGTCGTAGATCCTGGCTTAGGTCTTGACAGGGAGCAGGAAGCTGTCTGAATCACCTATTTATGGAGGTATCTTGTGACTTATTAACTCCCCCCCATATCCTGTTTTGGCAAAGTGCTCCTTACTGCAGTAGCTGCCATATTAGGGAAGCCTGATTGCATTATATATGCAGAACACCTTGCATGTGTGTTAAAAGTAGGATGTGCAGAATATGCATTCTTTGAATATTTCTGTGTCGATGATGTTTAATTAGATTTCCTTTTGCGTGCATCTGCGGCGCATTCAGATGGAACAGTGGGGAACCCATGCTCTCGGCTCTTGCTTCTGCCCTGGAATGCGTGCTTCCTCCCTGAATGCAGATGGATGCATGGGGGGAACACTGGAGACGAACGGTGAATTCCGTGTTCTTGGTTTCGGTCATGTGTCCGCAACCCGGAACGACGGGAATATCTTTCGTTTAAGGCAACGCGGTATTGTGTTTATTAAATCATGAATTCCTAATGTGAAACACCACTCGCCTCTTTCTGTGCGGGGTTGACAATGTCTGCACTGTAAAACTAGATATTAGACAGCATTAATTTCCAAGTAAGCATCAGCAAAGCATCTGCGGAAAGTTGATGATTCTCACGCCAGACTCCAGCTCTCTGAGCAGATAACGCGTATAATTTCATGACAGCTTCTCATTAAAGGGTTTCTGGGAGGCTGTACTGGACGTAAGAATCCCCACAAGGGAGCTTCCCAGCTTAACGGATAATGACTGCAGTCGCTTCTGCAGTTTCGGAAGGTAACTCCCCTGTTTTCTGCATGAAACAGTACGACTGTTAAATCAGATCAAAAAGCAAGTATGTTCACTTGAGGAGTTAAAGAGCGGGTGAAGTTGAATTATAATGCTCAAGGGCATTTAAATACTGCAACAAATTAGATGTCAGGACGGTAACCATGGTGACGTATCATCCTGAGACAGGTGTGAATCCACAGTGTTCTGGGTGAGAGGATAAGAAATATATCAGGAAGTGCGTGACACGAGTAACCCGGGAACGGGCCCCGGGCGTTCCCTGTGGACTTACTGATCAATTTGAGATGTTGACTAAGGGTGACAATGACTGAGTTTGTATACAACACCTAAAGGAAAGGACATCTTTCTAGTTGACTCTCATTGGTCCTTCCACTGCTTCCACAAATATCTCAGCACTCATGGTTGTGATACGATGCCAAAAGTCTTAAACAAACACATGCTTGCCGAAACATCAAACATGACTCTTGATGTTTTTCGACCTTTCTGCTTTTGACTGGGTTTCCTCCGGGTACTCCGGTTTCCCCCCACAGTCCAAAAACATGCCGAGGCTAATTGGAGTTACTAAATTGCCCGTAGGTGTGCATGTGTGAGTGAATGGTGTGTGAGTGTGCCCTGCGATGGGCTGGCCCCCCATCCTGGGTTGTTCCCTGCCTCGTGCCCATTGCTTCCAGGATAGGCTCCGGACCCCCCGCAACCCAGTAGGATAAGCGGTTTGGAAAATGGATGGATGTATGGATGCTTTTGACTGTTCGTCATGCATTGTGCAGGCTGGCTATTTGCCATCTCTGCTCCTGGAGTCCTACTTTGCTTTGCTTTGCTATAAACTTAAGACCTTCTCTTTTGGAAGCCCGGTGTCATGAGCGGAGCCCCAAGGAGAATCCAAAGAGCAAAAGCTTGTTCCCAGGTGCCCGTCGCAGTAAGAAAATGTCATACTGTCAACAATTATAGTGTCTGACTTCTACGGTTTCCCACCCAGGACCTCACCTGCCTGGCGCCCCCTGCCTCTTGGGATTAGGTCCACGCTTGTCATGCCCCTATGCCATGGGGGGGCTGGGGTTAGGTGTAACTGAATCACCCCACTTTTTCAATCCATACATTTTGTCTAACCTAGGGCATCACCATTAACTTTTGTGAATTTTTAAAATCGCTATAGTATCAGGCTGCTTAAGTAATTGCCTTGTTCTGTTCTTTCATTACCTCGGGTAATGAAACCACTTATCCGGTAGAGCAGTATCTCTCAACCTGGTCCCTGCAGACCCCCAGGTGGTCCATGTTTTCGCTCCCTCCCAGCTCCCTGCCAGACAGTCCATGTTTTCGCTCCATCCCAGCTCCCTGCCAGCAGTCCATGTTTTCGCTCCCTCCCAGCTCCCTGCCAGACAGTCCATGTTTTCGCTCCCTCCCAGCTCCCTGCCAGACAGTCCATGTTTTCGCTCCCTCCCAGCTCCCTGCCAGACAGTCCATGTTTTCGCTCCCTCCCAGCTCCCTGCCAGCAATCCATGTTTTCGCTCCCTCCCAGCTCCCTGCCAGACAGTCCATGTTTTCACTCCCTCCCAGCTCCCTATAAGCACTTAAAACCCTATTTTGATTTCTTTCCTAAGTACGCTGAATCACGTGCATGGCTAAGGGTGTTTTGCCCCCGCATCTTGTTGACTTGCAGAGATGTCTTCAAAACACGGAGGGGTTCGCCTAGCAGGGATCCCCAAGGTCCGGCCTGGGAAGCAATGCAATAGAGGGTCACTGAGAGCTTGGCGCTTTTCCCCAGAAGCAGAGGGTTCTCATGAATGGGATCCCAGTCCATCACAGAGCGCCCCCTATGGACAGTTCTGAGACATTTCAGCAACCTGTGGTACCAAGAGAGAAGCCCACAGAAGCACAGGGGGATTGTGCCAGTTCTGAACACCCAGAGCGAAGGGTGAGAATCAAACCCGCAACCCTGGAGGTGCAAAGCTACAACGCTACACAGTGAGCAACTGCAGCACCTAATATCGGTAGCTTTATATTCGTTTATTAACCTTAGGTATTTACCCCAACCAAAAGAATTATAAAAATGCTAAACACGTGAGGAGGAATGTTTGACATTTTGCTCAGAAGCAACTGTGGTTGTTTCTCTGTAAAGGACAGTTTACGTCCGAGCTAACAGGGATCATTCCCAGAATTTTTGCCAACGTCGCTTGAAGGTCTGCTCAAAGCTGGCAGTGAACATTCTTTCTGTAAAGTTAATGGAATGTAATTTCCACATTTTACATTTTAAAGGCTCTGTCAATGTCAGAATGATAACATTATTACCTAAACATCCTTATAAAGCAATTATGTTGAATTTTAATTTATGTTAAAGCAATTAATGTTGAAAAATATTGTTATATAATACTACTAGTCCATAGCCTATAGCCTCTTGTTGTATATCATATATTGTATTGGTACAGCCTCCCTCATGTCTGCTCCTCCTAAAAGGCTTCTTAGATACCCTTAGATACTTTTTGAGTAATTTCCTCCGGGACTCCGATTCAGATTATCTTTAGGTATATATTTATATTTAGGTATATGTGTATGTATATTTGGAGATCTACAGTATGTCCAGGTATTACTCCACCCCCCAGTTATCCTCACTGTCGATCTGTCTGAGTCTGCTGTGGTCCTGCTGTGTTATACGTTACGCCTTTATTCCCTGGATGATGTTATTTTGTCTCACTGTGTCTCACTGCATTATAAAAGTGCCATAGGTATGTACCGCGAATGTGCCATCCAGCCTCGGACCCATGATTTTTGACGTGCAAAGCGACATCCCCTATACTCCATTTATTTTTTTGTGAATTTTTTAAATCGCTATAGTATTAGGATAATGCTCTGGGAACGTCAGGAACACTGGAAACTCTGAACGTTTCCATACCTTAGTCGTAACGTCCAGTAAATGTTCCCAGAATTGAAATTTGTTAGTTGGGGTACAGCAGGTTTCCCATTACAGAAGCAGAGAGATGTACTGAAAAGACAGACACACGCGTGCTTTCTGTCTCATGATGAATCCTCATTCATTGTCAGGGTCTCTGTCAGAGTTTATAACGCTGTTAAAAAGCCAGAGTGCTCTCCCACACTTATCAGTCAGTATTGGCAAGGCACACTTTCACTTTTTAATTGCATGACAGTATTCCTCCTCTCCTTCGATGAAATCAGGCTGTCTAATTAAGCCATCGCATTCACCATGTAAGTAATTCAGTGTTTATTGTTCTGTAATTTTGTTTAGCTGATCCAAACAAGACAGTAGCAAAGCCTTCTGAATCATGCTCTCCTGTCTTGGAAGACAAAAACACCAGCAGATTATGGATTTTCACTTTGTTTTGCTGTAATAAGCAGGCAACACAAGTGGTTTGGTCATTAACTTCCAAATGCATCGAATTCTCCCCTAGCTGTTGAACCTATCAGATTTCCAACCTATGATATTTGCAATTCGTTTTTTTTTTTTTTTTTTTTATTCTTCAGAAAATGAGATAAAACTCCAGATAAAATTGACGAGAAGATTAAGTTTGAGTGCAGTGAAATAGCTTCCTTTGGGAGATTGGTTCAGATGTTATTTTTTATTTTCAATAAGTAGAACATTGCCTCGGGCCATCTGGAGTGCCAAACAGCGTTCTGTTTGAAAGCGCAGCTTGTCTTTCTGAGGAATATTCACCATAGACTGATGACACCCACCCAGTGCGACGGTAAAAATATTTCTCATGGAAAAAAAAGTTCAACGGATCGCATGCTCGGCATTTGATCTGTCATTTCCGTATAATTATGGCACGTTATTGACTTGCTAAGCTAAAAATGAGAGAGCCAGTGAGTGAGAGAGCGATAGAGAGAGAGCCCGCTGATGAAAATGGACGGCATTCAGAGAGGAAGGCGTGGATCATCAAGATTCTTTATTACCCGATGGGTAAACATGACACAAACACAACAACCCAATGCACGAGATCCCATTCAGAGACCTCGGTGTCTGCTGACATGTTGCTAATACTTAACATGGAAGCCAGATCTCTGTTATATAATCGGCATGCAGTAATATCAGCGTCATTGTGCTGAATCCTCCCTTTTATGTGTCAAAAGGACAGACACCGAAATCATTTTTTGTCACCTGTAGATATTTATGCCACTTTTTCACCTCCACGCTCGCTACCCACCATCTTGCTGCCTGACTCAATCTGCTTTCGCAAAGGTGGCTCTTTAAAGTGTAAATTCCTCCTTCTGGGGCTATCGTATGGCACCGCAGGGAATCCCGAACGCAGCGTGGGCACTGATGCCTTTACACCCAACGGAAAACAACAGTAGGAGTCGTGGCAGCGGCGCCCTGTGGATCTCGAACATCTTCACGTTATAGTCAAAGTAGCGGCGACGTCAGCTCCGGTTTAAATAACTACACCGGTTTCAATAGCTGCATTTAACTGGACACACTGATCAGTTTGCTACTCCTTCCACCCCGGCACAGATTAAATATGTATTTCCTCATGAGTTTGCCCAGGAGAAGATGCAAATGCTGCTGGCGTTAAAGGGTAGTGCAAACCCAGCTCTTTCCATGACTAATGATTTCAACAGTGTGTGCTGTTATTATTAATGCTGTTATTGTTGACCACTCCTTGGGTAGCACTGTTTCCTCAAGCCTCTGAGTTTGGGGGCTGCACATTGTGCCTACACTGTGCGTGTGTGTGTGTGTGTGTGTGTGTGTGGGGGGGGGGGGGGGGGGGAGTTGGCATGTTCTCCCTTCATGTGCTGGTTTCCTCCTGCAGTCCAAGGTCTTCTGCTTTGGCTCCAGGCCCTCCTGTAACACAGATCAGGCTAAGTTGTTAGAAGATGGATGTTGTTGCAGCAACACTTTACTTAAGGCTATGTTTTTAGTAACTTATAAACACATTCATAAAGCATTATAATGCACTCATAAAGCATTATGAACACAGCTATAAATATTTTTAAAAAGACATAGTACATTATAGCCATGTTTATTACGCATTATGGCTGCCTTATGAAGTTGTCATCTGTAATGCGCTATGGATACCATTGCGTGGGGGACAGTTGGATCGGAGCATTCTCCCACTGAATGCTGTGTCGAAGGCCATGCCGGCTTGAGTGCCTCACTCCCCCCAGCTGAAGCCTCCCTGTTGCTTAGCCACTCTCCAATTCCCCATTGGTACATGGTCCGAGATACACTGATGGAAAGTGAGCTTCACGCAGCTGGCTAACGTTGAGCTAATACTCGTGTACACCAAGGGTATTTTCTGCCCGTGCCCCTCATAACTAGGTGTCTAATGTAGCATAAATCTCCCAGTCAGAGTTCCTGTCTGAGTATATTAGAGGTGTCAAATATTAAGATTAATTTGGGGCAGAGCGGCTGAACTGCAGGTCTGCCCCTCGCCCCTCCCCCACGCCCCCGCATTCATCGTCCCTTTTCCTCTGCCGGACGCAAATAACTAAAGGCACGAGAGCCCCGATCGAGGTGGGAAGACCGGCATTAATCATGCTCCATCTACGTTTTAGGATGGGTGCCTTAATGTAGCTCTCGCCTCGAGGCAGGGAAACATAATTTACAAATAGCCAAACATTGGAGGAATAAAAAGCTGGGCAAAACCACAGATACATTCATTCTTTCCATTAACTAAAAGCATTTCACTAATATTTAATATTGATTGTTAATTATTCAGGATAAGTGAATAAGTGAATTTTTCTCTTTTGATACAAAAGTTATGGGGCGAGTCAGTAAGCTCTGCTCCCACACGTCAGTTCACTCTCAGTTGACCTCTGCGTCTTTAATTCGCCTTTATTTATGACGTGTGTATACCAGCACGCTGTTTGAATTTTCTGCAACATGGCTGCTCTCAGCCGAGCAAATAACCCATTTAATCTTCCCTTTGCTGGTGGCTGTATAATGGAGTCATGAATTACAAAGGAGAGGAAAAAAGGTGACATTTCGGAACCTCTTCTGCTAGCTGATGTCACCCAACTGTTGCAGAGGGAAACTTATGTTTCTGATTTGTGGTGCTGCTTAGTATGTAGTATGTGGCATTAAATTTCCTGAGTCTGGGGAATGACAGGCACCCACCTGAGAATGATCACGAACTACAGATTTTCCACTTAAAAGGTCACTGGGTACCAGAGAGCTGCATCTGGGTTGTTTTATTTCAGTGTTTGTCTGCAGTGAATATAAGGCATGGAAAAGCTCAGAATCATACACTAAACCAGTGTTTCTCAACCTGGTCCTTGGGGATCCCCAGATGGTCCACGTTTTTTTGCTCCCTCCCAGCTCCCTACCAGGAGCAAAAATGTGAACCATCTGGTGGTCCTCGAGGACCAGGTTGAGAAACACTGTACTAAACACCATCATTTCAATCTTTCCTTAAGTAGGGGGCCTTTTTTTGGCAAAGCCTTTATTTTTCTGATGGATTCAGTGCCACTTTAGAAAACCCTGCTGGTCAGAGAGGTGACCGACCACAGACCACAATGACTGGCATCTGGAGGCAGTATGGTCTGTTTTAGTGCCTGTTACTTAGCAACATCACAAAATAAGAAAATTGGAATAAAACACGTCTCTATCTTAGCAGAGTAGGCATAAATAAGCCAAAATCTAAAGCCAAGTTTGTTGGCCATGATACGGTAATCAGACAGGGTACAGACAGGTGCGAATGAGAGGGATCTAATGGCAGACAGGATCACAAAGATCTCAGAATTAATTTGGTGCTGTGTGACAGCAATCAATAACAGTTCTCTTTAAATACAGGACTGCATGATGTAATGATTCAGTCCCAGTTGTTACATAGAAGTATTCTGTCATCTTTACTTTAGATCAGACTTTGGGAAGTTTCTGAAAGGGGTCAAATGCAACATTAATTTGCCTCCCCTTGAATAATTATGACACACTAAACATGCATTATATATTTTACGATGGTGTCTCCAAGCTGGCATAAGGCGTCCTCAATTCAGCAAGCAAATACCAGCAAACTTTGCGGGAAACTTGCATAAGGCTGATCTGGTCTGACCATGGTGACTTTAGGTAACTATTTTTTCTTTTAAATCAATGTCCAACAGTGTTAAGCTCTTACCGACTGTATGCAGTCTGTACCCATTGTCAGAAGACAAACATAGACCATACTGTACAAACCTTCGTTTTAAATACAGATGACCGTCCAAAATGCTTCTTTGCATCTTGAAGTAAATTTTGAAGTTTAAATGCCTCCCTTATAGAATAACTCTAAGTAAATGAATCAAACAATGTAAAATGAGTTTTATGCATCCGGTGTGTTAGCAGATAGGTTGAGAATGTAAAGTGATGTCAGCGGGTTATGCATATATTTTATGGAAATCTGGAAAATAATTATGGAAGAGTTTTATAAAGCTACACTCATAAATAATGCAAATGTATAGTTAAATGCCCCTCAGAAGGTTGCTTACACTGCAGAAAGTCCACCTATGGGGTAGCTGAGCTTCCTGTTTGGTTACAAGGCAAATTGCTAATAGATTTATAAACTTCCAATGAACACTTTTTGGTTTGTTTGAGTGGCATGAAATAATCTTTCCCTGAGTTTTGCCATCGGCCAAGATATCCATAGGTACACCAGTTATAGTGAATGATTCTTACTTTTTAAATATAAGGGAGGGTTAAGTACAGCACAACGCAGTATGAAGTTTTTGGTGCGTCGGCTGTTCAGAGCCCTCAATTCCACAGAGGCTCTTTTACTCAGTCTGCCTTGATGAAATGATGGATAAGACAAGTGGAATCCCAGAAGGAAATCCTGAAATGCTGACACAAAGGATGGATCAGTCTGACTCCCTGAGGTGCCAAGTTCACAATCTCTTATGCTACATTGACTGTCATGCACGCCTAATCTTTACAGGAAACCTTCCATGTCTTCCAAAGCCGGTTGACCCAACTGCAGCCATCAAAAGCCTCTTCTCGATCCCCAGGACGAGCCACCGTGATTTGTCAGCCTTGTTTTCCCAACGTCGTGAAGCACCAACAGTATATCCAGCTACTTTAAATGGGATGTATGTGTCTGCGTAGGAAACGACAAGGGCTAGAGACGATGCAAAACAGGCAGGAGAGACAGTACGTACGGTAAACATCTTCAGGACAAACATAAAGAGAAGTTTGATCAAATATGTGTCAAGGCTACTCTGAAGAACAAGGATCCCTATCTTCTCAAGACGGTGCACCTGACATAACAGTGAATTCAGTGAAACAGCCCTGATTTGACATTCAGACAAACTCCAGCCATTCGCAAACTGCTCTGGTGGTGACAGGATTACATCCATTTGCACTAGTAAGCCACGTGTACATTACAAGCTCTTCATGGTCACTGTTCATTCTGCGAGGTTTCACAGTCGCACCTACGCAGCTAAAAGATTCTGTTTGCGCGACTGTGCATGGCTGCTCCTAGATGGAGAGGTGGCTTGGCAGCAGCAGTCTTGCCTCGCAGATTCACGGAGTTTCCGCAGATGTCGCCCGCATGCTCACTCTGGTCTGCTCGTGTGACCGAGCAATGTACCATCTGGGCAAATTCCTGACTCAAACAGCCCTTTAGTCTGTTACTGAGACACTTCGATGCTTTGTGTCAATGCCTAGCAAGTCTCAATCTTTCTGGATCGAAACACATATGGGCATACTTCTTAAATCTTTGAGTTTCCCATAATGCAGTGCAGGTCTGTTGTCGGCGCAATGGAAGGAGGCCGTGATGTCATTGTTTGCGCATCTCTGTCCCTTTCTTGGTCTTACCTAACTCCGGGGCGTGCATGAGCAAAGAAGAAACGAAGAAGGTCACTCCCACCTCGTCACGGGCTCCTAATGAATATGGTGATTACGCAGGATCCTTCTTCTTGGAGTTGGGCGATGTAGCGCTTCTTAGCAGGCAGAAGCGCAGGCCGTGAAAACCACAGCGGCCGGGGATCCAGACTGTGTCATTATCCCCATTGTCCTTGTATTGTCATATTAACAAGCTCTCAATGCCTCAAGACTTTAACAGTTGGAGTGGGAGAATCACTTCTGGGTGACACTTCTGCCAGGAAGTTTAGAGCATGCCTTGCAACCATGCGTGTGTGTCTGCGGTGCCATTCACCATGGCCTGCTACCATGCGTGTGTGTCTGCGGTGCCATTCACCATGCCTTGCAACCATGCGTGTGTGTCTACGGTGCCATTCACCATGCCCTGCTACCATGCGTGTGTGTCTGCGGTGCCATTCACCATGGCCTGCTACCATGCGTGTGTGTCTGCGGTGCCATTTACCATGCCTTGCAACCATGCGTGTGTGTCTACGGTGCCATTCACCATGCCCTGCTACCATGCGTGTGTGTCTGCGGTGCCATTCACCATGGCCTGCTACCATGCGTGTGTATCTGTGGTGCCATTCACCATGCCCTGCTACCATGCATGTGTCTGTGGTGCCATTCACCATGCCCTGCTACCATGCATGTGTCTGTGGTGCCATTCACCATGCCCTGCTACCATGCGTGTGTGTCTGCGGTGCCATTCACCATGGCCTGCTACCATGCGTGTGTGTCTGTGGTGCCATTCACCATGGCCTGCTACCATGCGTGTGTGTTTGTGGTGCCATTCACCATGCCTTGCAACCATGCATGTGTGTCTGCGGTGCCATTCACCATTGCCTGCTACCATGCGTGTGTGTTTGAGGTGCCATTCACCATGCCTTGCAACCATGCGTGTGTGTCTGCGGTGCCATTCACCATGGCCTGCTACCATGCGTGTGTGTCTGTGATGCCATTCACCATGCCCTGCTACCATGCGTGTGTGTCTGCGGTGCCATTCACCATGGCCTGCTACCATGCGTGTGTGTCTGTGATGCCATTCACTATGCCCTGCTACCATGCATGTGTCTGTGGTGCCATTCACCATGACCTGCTACCATGCGTGTGTGTCTGCGGTGCCATTCACCATGGCCTGCTACCATGCATGTGTGTCTGTGGTGCCATTCACCATGGCCTGCTACCATGCGTGTGTGTTTGTGGTGCCATTCACCATGCCTTGCAACCATGCATGTGTGTCTGCGGTGCCATTCACCATTGCCTGCTACCATGCGTGTGTGTTTGAGGTGCCATTCACCATGCCTTGCAACCATGCGTGTGTGTCTGCAGTGCCATTCACCATGGCCTGCTACCATGCGTGTGTGTCTGTGATGCCATTCACCATGCCCTGCTACCATGCGTGTGTGTTTGAGGTGCCATTCACCATGCCTTGCAACCATGCATGTGTGTCTGTGATGCCATTCACCATGCCCTGCTACCATGCGTGTGTGTCTGTGGTGCCATTCACCATGGCCTGCTACCATGCGTGTGTGTCTGTGATGCCATTCACTATGCCCTGCTACCATGCATGTGTCTGCGGTGCCATTCGCCATGACCTGCTTCAGCCTGCTGCATGCAGCATGTGATTTTAAGGTTGTTACTACACTGGACTGAGAATGGTCTGCAATTCTGACATGATTTCGTGATGACCTCAGCTTAGGTGCTGTCAACAAAATCTGTGTTTGATGTTACCATTCATTTCACAAAGCTGCTATTTAAAAATTGACAAGGAATAAATACAAGACATAATATACAAAACAAACAGGAGTAAATGCAAGGTATGATAAATACAGTTGTTTGTGCAATAACAAACAATGTATGATATGCAATAACGTACAAGGAGGATAGCATAGTGCTGAGGTTTAAAGTGGAGGTGATTTATAAATGTATGTAATGGATGGATGGATGGATGGATGGACAGATAGATGGTTATTACTTTTCATCTTCTCATGCTTTAGTAAGTGCTTTGAGGCCATTATGCTGAGACGTATTCTGTATAAAATTTGATCAAATTTAATTAAATATGTTTAAATTAGCTTCAGTTTCCATTTTTTGGTGGTACAGCTGTGTACCAAGTCAGAAACATGAAAGGCTGTGGGAAGAATCAATCTGACTTTCTAAAGTGTTACTGTCGCATGCTTTGTTCCAATTAACGATAAAAGTAGAGCGTCATAGATTATTCCAGACTATGGTCGTGTCTGCTTAATGCATCATTAAAAACGTCTGTAAGTTAAAACAGACAGACGCTGCACGTGAAGCATGTGTCACAATATCAAATTATGATCGTTCCATCCGCCTCATTTTATAATGCATACTTTTAATTAGTGGCCGAGGGCTACATCCTGATATAATTTATTAATATGTGCAGAATGCTTTAAAAAAGCAGATGTATGGATTTCTGTCATGCTCACCATGATACCGATGGCATCACTATCATTGTGTGTGAGGGAACCATGTGGGGTGGAGCGTAATTAAAATGGCGGTGAGCTCCAAAAGATCACCATTAGCGATGTCCTTCCAACAGCAGGATGTGTGGTTGGATGTCTTTGTTAAAAAAAACACATCTGATGAACACTCATTTACAAACTTCTGACAATATATATGCAGAAAACGTCTGCTGTGGAAGCTCAGTGGGGGGCAGGGGAGGCGTACGTATTCGCTGTGTGTGCGTGGAGTTTGCATGTTTTTGCCGTGTTACATAGGTCTAACACACCCAAAGGTCCACACATGCAGATTGACCTCAGTGTCTCAGAACTGTGTGTGTGTGTGTGTGTGTAAGTGGGTATACCTATCCTTATGGGGACACAATGTCCCCATAACAGATAAATATCCATTTTTTTTTTCCCTTATGGGGATCGGTTTCCATAAGGGAAAATTCTATTTAATAAAAATCAGTGACGGCTATGAAAAAATAAAAAATGCAAAAAGCTCTTGTATTTTGCTTGGTTACTTATGGTTATGGTTAGGGCTGGGTGGGGGTTAAGGTTGTCGTTAGCATTTTTACCATAGAAGTGAATGAGCGGGCCCCATAAGGATAGGTATACCCTACATGTGCGTGTGTATGTGTGTGGAAGAGGGTGGGGAGGGGGGGTTTATGTATATATTACATTGTGGGGACCAATGTGATAAAAACCAGTTATTTTTAAGTTGGGGGGACCAGATTTCGGTCCCCGCTAGGGGAAACTCAATTTAATAAAAATCTGCGGTTACAATCAAAAAGCTAAAAAAGTCCGAAACCCAGATAAACAGTAAGAAAATACGCTGATTGCAAGAAATATGAAAGGTGCTTATTGATGTATTTGGAGAAATTAAGTTAAAATGATGTTTGGTAAATTATTACGTATTGATGCTTTTGCTTTGTCTGGCTGTTGCAGATACTAATAACATCTTTTTATTGTTAAGTTTTTATAAGATCGGTGTTAATCTGAACACTTACTTTCTCATTTGTATTTCTCTTCCTTTAAAATTTTCTTCAGACTCCCGCATATTGAAATTCATTACATTTATATGGGATAGACTGAACGATTCACGTTTTTCTCCATTTTAATACTGAATAAAGATAGGCTTTTTAATATGCCGATTATTTATGACAAAAAACTCTCATTTTGACACAACATTTCGTTACAGTAACAACAGCGTATTTACAGTAACGGTATAAAGAACTCGCTCAGTACAAGGTCAAAAATGCTCAATAAAACACCTAAATGGGTGGCTGTAATCAAGATATAACTCTCACTTAAGCTCTTAATTCAATAGTTTTTATCGACTGTAAAGACCCATCTGATGTTAAATAGAAACAAATGGATGTTTGGAAAATTGTGTTAATACCATTTGCTGCAGCCAGGTTCAAGGCTCGTAGTGCCTGATATTCGGCACAACGTATCGTTTTTTCTGCACTTTTAACATTTCGATGCATCTATTGTCACCCCAGGGAACTTTGCATTGTTCCAAAGCATTTTACCAGTGAGGACCTCTGCTTTTCAGACTGGGAATCTGTGCGGAGGCTTATGGACTGGTTTCCATAGCTGATCCTGAAGCATCTTGTGAGCCACTGCACAAAATTTGTACAAGAAGATTTTTTTTTTTGAACGAATAGACGTACGGTTGGTATCTCTTCCATATTTCCACCATTTCGGGAGATGACTTCTTAGGCAATTCATAGATTTCAGCCTTTTAAATGTAAATGTCATGAAAACCTAATCTAACCCTTGAAAATCTTTAGCTGAACATTCCGGACGTGGATAGAGTACTCCACAGTTTTTAAAGGATGTGTACATGTGATTCCATAGTTTATCAAAGGCACAGAAATACTTGTTTCATGGAGCACATTTCAATTAGTGATTTAGTTCTCGGCAGTAACATTTTTTATTGAATTAACAGTGCGTGCAATTGCCTTTAGCACAGCGGATACAGCCAGTACCGTGCCACTGCCTCGCTCAGAAACCCTTGTAGGACATGAAATATAGACCTTCATTTTACGCGTAATTAAACCCCCAGAAGAGGCGAACGCTTCCTTATCAAAACACGCTTCACACCGCCCTGTCTTCATCAGTCCAAGGGCAGCAACGCGGAGGGCAATATTTCATCCAGGTGAAAACCATGTCTGTCAGGAGGGCAGTGGTGCTTGCAGCTGGGGGAGGGCGGCTGATAGATGTTTATTTTCATGAGCTGGAAAAGCGTGGAAGACGATCACTCCGCTTTGGGTCAGCGGTATCCAAAGGGACCTCCGGCGGCCGTGAGCCCCGAACCCGTCGGGAGCCTAAGCTGACCTAATGGAGGCTCATCCGCCCGCAGAGTGGAACGCCTGGAAACGCCACAGCTTCTCAGAGCCGGTAAACATGGAGCTGCAGCTCGGACCATGCAGCCAAAGCTCATTTGCAGCTCATGTTCTTCCAGGAGTGACTGTGTCTCTCTGTCTGCAGTCACATGGATCATTTAATAAGTTTGCTTTTTTTAAATAAATAATTTATTCTTTTCATAAGGTTATACTTTGGGTATATTATCACTGGAAAATATAAAATTGAGAAATTACAGAGTAATAGAGAAGTGATCACACTCTATATGATTTTGACGAGGGTTTGGAACAATGCAGCTCCCGAACCCAACACTGATCAATGAACACTGGATTTACCAGCAGTCCTTTCCAGTAAACACTGGATAGGTTGCAATAGACTTGCAATTAATGTCAGCTTCATAATATTTTGGTTGACCTGGTTGATGATGAAGCTGTTTCACTCGCTGCTAGTTCTCTACAGTTTGCATAGACATTTATATTCTGTTTTGTTTTAATACCAGTAACCTGGACCTCCAGTGCCAGTCCCAAGACCCTTAATCTGCATGTGTGAATTTTAGTCTCGTGCTTGTTTGTGTTTATTTCTGTCAAACCCTTTTAGTGTTTATATTCGAGTCATTTAAGCCCTGTCCCTGTATCAGCCCTCTATTCCTTAGCCATTAATTGGGAAAACACTAAAAATTTCCTGTGCCAGTCTCTGTGCAGGATGCTCCCAGGCGTGAATGATGAGGTTGTAGAGGACAAAACCACATGAGGAAATTGACAATTTGCGTATATACGCATTTTTTCCTGATTTACATTTAGGTCGTCACCATCTCTTGTTTGAAATTTCTCTTGTGTATTTGTCGTACCCAGTGGCCTCTCTTATACACACAGCTGACCTCCTACTTCCTCTTTCCACCGGCAGTATGAGCATGTGTGTGTTTTTTTAACTGCCTGATATAAAACTGTTTTACCGTGGGTTTTGACCTTTAATTAGAAACCTCTCACAGCCCAGAACCTTCTTTCAGCCGCAGGTGACATTTCCACACACGCGCCCCCCCCCCCCAGTTCGCCTTTCTGTCGCCCCGTCCGTTCGGCCGTGCTAGATATCATCGGGCCATTTGTTAAGATCCGTAAAGCCTGGAGCTCAAAGTGGCCAACAGGATGGCAGACAGTGCTGCACGTTTAACAGCTGCCCAGGTATGTGGGAGACAAAAACATTAGTCAAGAGTCTCTCTGTTAGCCTATCACTCACCGCGCGCTGATGGAAAGCTGAGATAAAGACAGGATTCTCTCCAGGTCCTCTGTTTGTGTACCGCGACAAGAAATCAATAACGCCGGCTTCAGAAGCTATTTTACAGTCAGGACACCCCTCTGCTTAAATGTTCCTCTGCTTTAGTCAATGACACTTTCACGGCAAACCATTACCCCCCAGGTGTGTGAGAATACAGCAGAAACAAATGAACTGGATGCCTTCCCATCCTGGCGCTATTTGCACTTACAGATGGAATTCTGATAGTGTGGAAATTTCCCTCTGTATGGCCCCACATTGAATCCCGTCTCAGCAAAGGTGACAGCCATTATACTCCAGGCTCCCAGGAAACACCAAGACCTCTGTGCCATCGTTTCACCGCTGATCACCACTGCCACTCTGCCCCTACACCAGGACCAAACACCGTTCCCCAGCAGACCCGCCAGCCGATAGCCCTGTGGTTACGGGCTCGAAGCTAAAATTCCAGCGTCCCCATGACTTGACTCCATAAATGACCAAGCTGTTGTACCTTTAAATTGAACCTCATAATCCCAGTTGCTGAAATGGAAAGCTCCCCATAAACGGTTAACTTTTAAAACAATTCACTTATCTACCCAAAACAACAGCGATAAACAGGCTAATGACAAATAGAATTTAGTAATAGATAAATGCCATATATGACAGGAGAAAATACTTTTCCTGCTTAAATACCAGTAAAATCATTCTTGTCTTTGGAGCAGCATTTGCTATTAAACACATTTATACGTGCGACAGTGCAGGCCAAATTAAGTTATATTAGGATTTCCAGCCACATTACAACAGTTTTTTCCCGTGGAGATGTTACTTAGATGTGTCACAGGATGTAAGGGAATGTGGAGAATCCAGGGCTGTCAGACGCAACCCAAAGGAATACAGACAGCCGGGCGTCCGGTCCACTGCTAATCAGTCAATCAGGCCAGCTGATGCTAATCAGCATAAAATCTGTGTTAATCATGTTACCAAATGTGTTTCTGTGGCTTTTATTGAATTCAATTGAATATTGAACACATTCCTCTGTGCTCCTGGAATAGCAGGACGTTTGGCTTCTGTTAGACCAGAAGGTGACAACGGAGTTCAGTGGCGAGACCAGATGTTTGGTGGTTTTGGTCTTTCGGTGTCAAACTAAAGGGTCAATTTTGCTGATCTCAGCCCTCTCAGTAATATCACTTTGAATTCTGCTTCTTGTGTGGTCCAAGCTTATGGTTTTATTTAAGAGATTCGCTTATGAGGAACAAAGTTCTGTTAAAGAGTAATATTCAGCACAGCATCCAGGGGAACAGGTGGGAGAATGGAAGGAATGGAGGGAACGTCGATCGTGGTTCATCTCTTGGGTGTTTCCTCATTATATTTCAGGTCAGAAACCTGCAGTCGATTTCATGTACTTCTGCTGTCGAGCAACAAATATTGTTTCTTCAGGAACCTGATTGAAACCTCAGGCATGGAAACGTACAGCATTTTGCCAAGGCCGAAATGGCAGGTCTGAAGACGCCATTAACCATTACTGTCCCCTGCATGGTGGTGAAACAATGGCACTGGCAACTTAGGATGGGGGGCCAGCCCATCGCAGGGCACACTCACACACCATTCACTCACACATGCACACCTACGGGCAATTTAGCAACTACAATTAGCCTCAGCATGTTTTTGGACTGTGGGGGGGAAACCGGAGTACCCGGAGGAAACCCCACGATGACATGGGGAGACCATGCAAACTCCACACACATGAGACCCAGGCAGAGACTCGAACCCGGGTCCCAGAGGTGTGAGGCAGCAGTGCTAACCACTGCACCACCATGCCACCCCCGTTGCGTATTTCCTTCATATCAATTATGATTCATTCTTGTAGGAATTAAAAAAAATAAAACTGGGGATAAAAGCAGTGATGCTAGGAGGAACATGCAGGATCAAGCTGCACATCAGTCACCTGAAAGGCTATAAATAGAAATGAAAGCATTCACTATCACTTTGGGCTTGGCCCCTTGGCTCTATCTCTCTCTTTCGCTCTCTCTCTATCTCTGTCTCTTGCTCTGTCCCTTTCTCCCTCTCTCTCTATCTTTCTTGCTCTCTCTCTTTCGCTCTCTCTCACTCTATCTGTCTCTTGCTGTCTCTCTTTCGCTCTCTCTCTCCTTCGTTCTCTCTCACTCTCTTTCTTCCCCCCACCATTACCTCTGTCTGCACAATCTCCTCTGCTTGTCCCCCCACCATTACCTCTGTCTGCACAAACTCCTCTGCTTGTCGCCCAGGGGGTCTATCCTCATGGCCCCCTCCTTCTGTCCCTGGCAGTTTCAACCCCTTTAAATCCCGGCAACCCAGCTGCCCGTCACTCATTACCATTCAGGGAGAGGTGCATCTGTTAAAAATCAGATTTTGCCGGATCAAAATGCAGACGACACGCGGCTGCATATGGTGTTTTAAATCAGATTTAACGGGGGGTGGTCGGTGCCACGTTGCGTTTAATTGAGGGCTGCCACCCGATTTGTTTTGGTCGACCGCTGACAGAAGTTCTGTGCCGTTCGTTTTTTTGACAGACACTCTCGATAACTGCTTGTAATGTCAGTAGCATTTGATTAAGGCGCGCAGCGGATAATGAAGAGGTCCTTGGCCAGCCGAGGCTCTGAATCCCGCTGCACCCTCCCCCTGGTTTTGCCAATGAGGAAACGATACATGGCAATGACAAGAAACCGATTTGGATACGGGGGTCCAGACATGTAAAATGGAATGAGGAGCTAACGTCTGTGAACGGAATGAACTCCAGCCTCTGCAAGGCGTTTGATTGAACACTTACAAAAACCTGGGAGTTTCCCAATCAACTGGAGACAGTCTGGGTTTCTTAGAATGCTAGTTGTAGGCAGTTGTATTTTTTTTTTTTTAGTTATTTTATTTTTATCAGCTTGAGTTGGATTGAGTGCAGCACATTCGAAGGATTTTTTCCCTCTGCTCTGCTCTCTGTTTGCCCTTCGTGATCCTTGTCTTCTCGCATTGCATCCAGGCTCCGTCATCTTTATGTTTGCAAGGCTCCTCCATTCTTAGAGGTGAAATATTTCCTGCCTCTGGTCATGGTTTACACTTTCTGGCCATTAAAAGTCCATTTTCGCAGAAGAATGATATGCGACGGTGTACAAGATCATGCTGCCCACAATCTCACCTCTATTATGCATTTTTTTTGGTTATTATTTAGCTATAATTCAAGAAGAGTCTAACAGCAAGATTACGATTATGTATGTACATATTTATTTAATCACTCATCTGTTTGAAATGAGGCCCTCATGCGTGCGATAACATACCGCTTTTAGAGTAGAAGTAGCATTCGTGACTATGAAGAGCTCGGATATCTTACAGGTCAATCGAGCGTTTCCCAACGTCCTTTAAAATAGATGAATGAGAGACTCTTTTGACATCTTGTTATGGCCTTTCTGTCTGCAGTCTGTGACGTTTCTTCTCTACTTACTCTTCACCCAATTAAAACTGGATCTAGTTAAATATTTGTGGAGCACCCCAGCACCCTGGAGTCCATAAAATCGCTCCCATTGCGAACGAGTCAGTCCCGCTTTTCCAACGCTAATTACATCCCTCTGTGTCATTTCGTTGCATCACTCATAACCAGGGCACCGGGGGCCCAGTAGAAGCACTGCCATTTATTTAACGGGCAGAATTATAGACGTGCAATATTGTATTTTCATTACAAGTTCGAAGCACCATCTTGAAAATTTTTTGAAATATGTTTGAAAGATGTTTGCCCTCGCTAAAAAAATGGAGGGGGGGCATTTGGGAGTTTCCCGTACTTTTTGTGTTTCAGATGGACAGATTTAGTTTATATCCCAATGACATCATGCATAACCGAAGTTATAATCTCACTGTGTAGCCTCGAGGATATTATATAATTGTATAACAGCCCACCCCAACGTCACCGTGATGCGTGTGACTATCTCTTTAAAGATCAGCATTTCTTAATAGCATTTTGAAATGAATCGGCTTTCAATATATAGGCATTGCATTTTATAGACATAGGTGCTAGTGTAGAGAGCCCCTCCCCCCCCCAAAACCCATCAGAGTGGACAGCAGGTTATATTTCAGTGTGTGACCTCGGCTGTCCTAATGAGGACCACCTGGTGTCTCTGTCCTGGTTAAGGGGTCATCTTGACCCTTGGTCTCCATGAGACTTTATGGAATTTGGTGCTTTCAGTGATATTTGCAGAAATGGAGAAAATATGAGAAGAACAAAACCGAAAAAAAACATTTTCTCAGTGTGTTAAAGACTAGTGAGGTCTAGGTCTGGCTCACCAGGGCTGTCTGAATATGCATGTTAGGTGTCCAATCATAGCAGGTATATCTTATTTGAGTCTAATGTGGTGCAAGGATGAACATCACACATGCAAGTTGCCATTGTCCTCTAAGATCATTGTTACTCCTTGGTGGGGGTGGGGGGGTTGTTGAGGGTAATCGGTCATCCCCTTTGTGCTTCCAGGCCCCTGAATGCCTGATAGAGAGATCAGAGCTAGACAGCCTTCAATCAGGGCTTTTGAGTCGACATGTAAAGCAGCAAAACCTCCAGCTGATTGGTGCTATCACTGTACCTCCAGTCCATGACCTGTGGCATCCAGGATTCCTGGGTGGAGCTTGGAGGAAACCATCAAAGGGGGTCGCTCACTCCAATGTGACTCTAAAAATTGCTTCTGCCGTACAGCTGTCGCCGCCCCCCACCCCCCTGCCATTCGGCACTAATGAGCACAGTCAAAGCAGACACTGACTGACGTGCCTCCTTGAGGAACGTTTGATGAGTGCCGGAGTTTTCGACGGTGCCCCAAAAATCGCTTGATTTATATTCCTGAAGAATTGAGAAACTACTTTGCTGCATGGTGAACATCTTATATTTCCAGGCAGATACAGTACATGCATCGGACACTTTGAAATGACACTTAATGCTCATCCAATTGTTTCCATATGCAGGTGTCATATCTTTCCTGATAGACCCCCCCCCCCCCCCCCCCAATGCAGATCTTTTCTCTGAAGATCATCCATTCATGGCTCAGCCTGCAAATGGACAGACAGACACACAGACAGACAGACACACAGACAGACACAGACAGATAGACAGACACACAGACACACAGACACACAGACACACAGATACACAGACAGACACACAGACAGATACACAGACAGACACACAGACAGACACAGACAGATACACAGACAGATACACAGACACACAGACAGACAGACACACACAGATACACAGACAGATACACAGACACACAGACAGACAGACACACAGACAGACAGACAGACAGACACACAGACAGACACACAGACAGACAGACAGACACACAGACAGCAAAGCCAAGAGGAGCCATTGAAAATTCATATTATCCCATAATTGTAAGTTCAATAAAGCATCAGCATCACGTCTGTTGTATTTGACTTGAATCGCCAGATTAGAGCGATTTCCTCATGACACATTCACAGGTGAACTGAATGATAGAAAATGATGTATGTTTCATGGGTTTGACTTCTGTACATTGTTGAGATACAGCCAATATTGATAAGCTATTTTTATATTTTGTACCTACAATGTGGTGACCATAGCTATACAAACTTTTTACCATGCAATTTCATTTGTCATTAACCTAGACTATAGATCGGTTTAGAATAATCTACCATGGACTTTCTCCAGCATCTTGCAGTATCTAGCAAGACACAGGTCTGTATTCTTAACCCTGAACACAGAACAAAGCCGATGTTCAGGCAATTTATTAAGTCAGAAGCAACCAATCAAAAAAAGGTTCCGAGGAACTAAATAAAACGAGAAAATGGTCATTATGAACACGACCAATTTGATGGAATGGTTGAAAAGGGGAAAGATGCAAAAAGTTGACTTAATGTGGTGATAGAAAGGCTCCAGGAGGATGAGCTGGGACAGCGGGGTGTGATGCATTCAGGTCTCATAGTCTGTCAATCCAACAGGAACTTGACTGGGTTCCTACCGGAGTGAATGGAGATAAAAGAAATTCATCCAGTACATGACATACTAGATGGAATGTTTTTATACAATGAGGACAATGTAACTCACTGCCGATGATTCCACATAAGTTTCCAAAAGTCGTCAACAGTCACATGATGGCAATGGAGAGGGAATGTTTTGCTTTTTCCCTTTTTAGGGAAGGTTTCAGTTGCTGTAGACTGTGTAAGATGGACCCGATCAGCTGTGGCCTGGAAGCTGACGGGATGGAACGTCTCCCATCCACCGCACAGTATGAGCTCAGCCACGGCGTTTCATGGTGGCCTGGCTCAGAAATACATGTATCATGCATATGAAGGCTGCCCTCACTGGAAATGAAGGGCAGCTAATGTTCCCTCCCACATTAAATATTCAAGACAAATGGCATTTCATTCATTCTGACATTTGTCTGTTTTTTGGAGAATAGATTCCATTCATTTCCCAGATGATTTAATGTGCCTGTAGGGTCACTGGGAAAACCTGCGTGTCACTTACGGTTGCAGAGGTGACATCATGCTCTTTCTCATCATATCTGCGGTGAGCATGGAAACCAGAGAGCGAGAGAACACAACCAATGCGGCCCTAGGATCCTTTCTTGTGGTTCCATTCTGTGGTCCAAGAACCAGGAGAGTCCTTATCCAACAGCAGAACCAAGCGCCAAATTACCGCTGTATCTGTTTACTATTTCTGGTGAGGTAGTATAGTATTTATTTTATTCAACACCCACATGAAAGGTTTCGGATGTGTGCAAAATTTGCAAATGTAAAATGTAAGCAGGCAGTTCCATTTTATAATTACATACTGGCTCTGCGGATGACCTGGCAATTTGTGTCCAATTGGAAATCATTCTAGGTTAATTAGATTTGTTGTGTCCTGGCAATGCTACGCAGCCTTAGCAACTCAAGTTAGCAAGGATTTTTGTCTCTCATCCATGCCTCTAGTGAGTCTGTTCATTCCTGTTCATTCCTGTTCATTCCAAGAAAAAAAGCTGACTGCAGATATTTCTGGTAAATTTCTGATCTGATCACTACGTTATGAAAGAATTCCAGGTATCTCAATTTTTGTGGAGGGACGTGAGACAAATGACGTCTCCCAGGCACTGGAGATGATGGGCATTTCGGGTTTGAAGAATCCCGTTTAAGCATCGTGGTAGATGGTTGCTTTGGGCTTATGGGCACCGTCCTGCTCATTTGGATTCTGACCTGATCACTACGTTTCTCACCATGTTGTGTGGCCCAGGACCAAGAAAAATGGCAAATTATGGGAGATCTGATGACTGTGCTATGCTTTCCGAGGGCGATATCGAACATCGGCATAGAGAACTGCAGTCACTGAAGGGGTCCCCCTTTTCACGCCTTTGTGCATCTTCTCAAAAGCAGTGCAGTGCAAAAATTCTGCATGAAAACCTTATTCTCCTGGCTGCATGGCTACTGCTTATTATGCAGGGCAAGATACGATGCAAGGGACCATACAGCTGGTCCACCTTTGCGATTCCAAAGGAGGTGCTTAAAATCAACACTGAGGCTTACAGATTTTATGGGCAAGTCTGATTTCCACTAGCAGGTGTCATCCCGCGCAATTCATTTTTATTATTACACATCCACCTGGAAAAACATGTTGAATCAACATTTTTTCAGCTCGCTTGCCAGGACACATCAAAAAAGTAAGTATAAAAGTAAGTTTAATGCTCAAACTTGCATACTGTAAAGTGAAAATAGCAATATTTTTATGTTAACCATGCATTTCAAAAACGATTTTCAATATTAATCTGGTATCCACATAATTAGGCTTTTATGTTCTGTTGCTGAACATTATATTATATTTGCTTTTCTCGCATTATTTAATCGTGATTTGCATTTTGCCTGCCTGGATTTGCAAAAATATTCAACAGCATGTTTTCCAGTTACATAACAGCCATAACGCACATTATTTCATTGTTTTCTTGATGTCTAGAGAAGGCAGATCATTAATGACGCCAAACTGCAGTGCGCAACAGCTCCTGTGGGCTATTTTGTGTCCATTAAGGACAGTGCACAATGCCTCGTAATCGGCACATAATGTAAGCTTAGACTCTCCCTTTTGACAGCACAGTGGCAAGCTCTACATCTCATAAAGACTAAGTGAAATGCCATCAAACCTGTGACAATTAAGAACCCCCCCCACACACACACTTTTTCATTGTGTGTTTGCTTTCTTATTCTTGAAATTGATTGGCTTTACCTATAAATGACATGAAAATATCCCCACCTGTCGTTGGATCCTAAGATGATGACAGCTCTTTACATAAGGGGTCCATATGTGAAGCTGACTGCACATTTTTCTGGTAAATTAAGACAAATTGGGTATATTTTTAATTAGAATTTTATTTTGAAATCTGAAGCTCGATCACAGACACACACATTTTTAACGTTCTACATAACATGGCTATAAATGAGGACATTGTAATCCTTTCATTTCTGACCCATCTCAGCTTGTCATGTTGCAAACTGTGGTACGATAACTGCAGGCCTACAGGTTGTGATGAAAACAGTTGAGCTGCTTGAAAATGATTTTTCCAACTTTATGATCTTTGTGTCAGTTTGCCAAAAGCATGATATGAAATATGACTATGCATCCCAAAAGTGAGTCTGTTAGCTTGTACAAAGAAACCGGCAGCTCGCCACAGCTGGAAATTAAAATAAAAATGATTTAATGACCCTTCTCTCTTTGGCAGAATATACTAGAATAATATAAATGTTTGATTAATGGTTATGGTTTTCATTAGCTGATGAATGAGAATTCGGGGTACATTTCAAAAATCAACAAACTATGAGTATTGGAGTAAACCTGATTTTTCATTGAAATGACATAAACACTCATAATCTAAATCCAATCAGTTTTACTGTTAAAACCTGTTTCAATAGTTATTTCCCCACCCCCCCCATCTAACCACACACACCAGGCACTAATTAAATATGTTCTAACGAGTAGGAACTATCAAGCACTGCAGATTGGAGCCGTAGCTCACAAAGAGATAAGGAGCTTTCAAGAGATCTGCATTCAAAGCGTATCTGGGACCAACAGGTCTGTTAATGCATTTTAAAATGAAATTACGTTTACTCACTTATATCATTATAGAATCTATTTACTGGTTCCTACACTGTTAACTGCTGTGCACAGTCATATCAGGAAACAGGAAATTCACACAAAATTCCTGCACAAACATTGTCACATACTGTAAATGTTGTTTGCAAATATACTATTTGATAATTTTGCAGTATTGAATTACAAAAGAGAATGATTTCTCATTTAAACATTTGCACACTGCCTTACTCTTTTTTGGAATCAGAGCAGATACATTATATCAAGTTGATAATGAGTATAATCAGTGAGAATGAACAATACATTGTAGCTTGTAAAGTATCTTTATACAAAATAAAAACCTATTGACACAGCTGGATGGCATGGTGGTGCAGTGGTTAGCACTGTTGCCTCACACCTCTGGGACCCGGGTTCGAGTCTCCGCCTGGGTTACATGTGTGTGGAGTTTGCATGTTCTCCCCATGTCGCCGTGGGGTTTCCTCCGGATGCTCCGGTTTCCCCCCACAGTCCAAAAACATGCTGAGGCTAATTGTAGTTGCTAAATTGCCCATAGGTGTGCATGTGTGAGTGAATGGTGTGTGAGTGTGCCCTGCGATGGGTTGGCCCCCCATCCTGGGTTGTTCCCTGCCTTGTGCCCATTGCTTCCGGGATAGGCTCCGGACCCCCTGCGACCCAGTAGGATAAGCGGTTTGGAAGATGGATGGATGGACACAGCTGGAAATGGTGTTTAAATAATATTTAAATTAAACCAAATTATAACGGTTTAGCAACAAGGTCTCCTTCAGATTTGAGCTACCACCTAAAAAAATATCAGTTTCTGATGAGCTTGGAAGAATGGTACCCTGAAATAGTATATTAATTTCATCGTGTCGCACAAGGACATACAACAGACATGTGGTATGCTTTGTGAGGACCCTGTGTGACGGAGTAGAAATATTAACCAAACTGTTATGATCGCTGGTCGGCAAACAGGCAGGCAGCGGGTGAGGACGAGGCTGACAGGCAAGGGTGCAGAATACGAGGTTTTATTGGGTGGAACACAGGGCAGATGGAGACGAACTAACATTATTGACAGACCTAAGGAAACTGACTTGAACGCGGACTGAAATGCACAAGGCAAGCCGAAAATAACAGGAAACAGGTGATCACAATCGGGGAAGCACGCGCGGATGAGGAGGGGGCGTGGCACACATGAGGACTGGACGCGCCGGTCATGCCACATACAATAATACATGTGACCTGAAAGAGCAGCAGTACTCTAAGAGGTACAGACTCTGTCAGAGTCAAATCCTAGATCCTTCACAGTAACTCTCAAGGATTGTCTTTAGTGACAATCCTCTTTGGGTGTTTCCTTTGACTGTAAAGCTATGGCAAATTTATTAAGGGCTGAGGAAGTGGTTGTTAAGAGACACACCTGTTTAGAAGTACATTTCCTGTTCCCAGTTAATGGTAGAGAATGGAGCAGCTTGCAAAAACACGACAGAATCAGTCTATGGAAAACGATGTGTTTGGACATGCTAAATGTAATTACACTTTACAAGTGTGTCACTGATTGGTTATTTGGAGAAGATACATTTGCTAATATTAAGCGAGGACATCTGCCTGCAGAAGGGATTGATATTTCTGGTTTCACCAGAAATTCAATTGTTTCACAAGGAACATTTTCCACTGCGTTTCACGCTCATTAATTCCAAGCCCACCCATTGGCTTCATAAAATATAATCATCTAATTTGAAGGAGATGGCTTTTTTTGTCTTAAGCACAATAGGCATTATTAAAAATAATCTTATTGAATTATTTGTCTCTCAAGTCATTAAAAGGAAGTATGATTCAATTAAACAATTATATATTCCAGGAAACGTGACTACTTCCTTGTGTAATTGATGTGAATTGTTCAAGAGTCAAAATCCATTTGAAAGCCCTTTTGTTCTAAAGCTGTATCAAACAGGAGCAAAAAGGCCAAAAATTGGCCACATTCATATCCTGACCCTTATAACTGATGCATTAAATAACTCAAGAATACTTCAGTCCTGATTAGACATAATTTTGTTTTATACCAAAGCCCATACAGACACAAATTGAGGTTTATGTTCTGATATGCATCCGTTTTAGAGATAAATCCAAGGGCAAAGCAAGTCTCAGGAAACCTCCTCTTGATTTCTGTCAATTTCTTTTAGGAAAAACAGTCATCAGAGCTGACAGTCCTTAAAGGTCCACTTACTCTGAGTCTTATTTCCGAAAAAGCAGAAAATGGAAAAATTCAGCACACAAGGAATTGACTGAAACAGCCTGGATCAAGGTGAGGTTTCTCATACTGTGAATATATACAGCAGTGCTGGTAGAAAAACAAAAGTGTGCGGAGTTTACATGTTCTCCCCATGTCGTCGTGGGGTTTTCTCCGGGTACTCCGGTTTCCCCCCACAGTCCAAAAACATGCTGAGGCTAATTGGAGTTACTAAATTGCCCGTAGGTGTGCATGTGTGAGTGAATGGTGTGTGAGTGTGCCCTGCGATGGGCTGGCCCCCCATCCTGGGTTGTTCTCTGCCTTGTGTCCATTGCTTCCGGGATAGGCTCCGGACCCCCCGCAACCTAAAAGGATAAGCGGTTTGGAAAAAGGATGGATAGATGGACTGTTCCTGGAGAAACACGAGGTTAGTTTTATTTGGACAACGCCAGTGGCCGTGTGACATTTAAAGACGGGACTCGTCAGACATTTCAAAACACGGCCTCCTCTCTGCATGAACTGCCCTTATTTTTAAATTCTGCCCTGATTCAGATGAGGAAATGTGTTGAACATGCTGAAATGAACCAAAGGATTTTCCACACGTTCAAAAGACATTAGTGTTTGACTGTGTAATAGCATGCATTGAGCGTATTGCTATTGCTTTTCATACTAAATGGATGCATGATGAGAAATTATGTGAGAGATGCGTCTTGCTGGACACCTGGATGTTTTGTGTGACTGACATTTTAAGAAGCCAATCAGCATCTCTGGATGAGCAAAGAAGGGGTGGGATCAGAAAAAGTGGACGCGTACTCCACTCTTAATTAAGGATACACCCAAACCCACATAAATGAATACATCTGCTCCATTTGGAAGTGTAGTATTGGCAGAATGTTAGTAGTGGTACTCAGATTTCGCTCCACTATTTTATGATAACCACCTACAGTATAACATGCTGATTGAACGATTCTCCAACTCTCAGGTATTAATGTCCAATCATTTACTTAGCAGGCATGTACCTTCACTGGGGAAGAGAACAATATTTTTGATTTTACTTGAAAGTATATCTGTGCAAAAATGAATTCGGCGGTTTCGCAGAATATGTTCATTTCCATATAGATGTGTCACCTGTGTCGTTGCCTGTTTTTTTCCACTACAATCGCTGCAACTAAGTATCTGCTTTTGATCCATCCAGTCTGTACCGTGGAATGCGACGCACAACCATCCAGCTAACTTGTTTGTGTTCTGTCTGAAGATCAATTTTCTGCTGTACTTGGTCGACTTATATCGCAATTTGTCTTCGTAATGCCGTTGTCAAAGCTTCTTATTGGAAAACACAGCTGGGTATTTGTCATGGAACTTTAATCTAGACAGAATTCTGAACTATGAACTAGACAGGGATTTATTTGGTGGGAGTTGTCCATGAAGCTTTCATTGATTAAGCTTTCACTGTGCTAGGCTTCTCATTTTCATTTATGGAATACAAAATATTCTCTTTGAGTTTAATGCATAAAGATGGAAATACAATACAGAGAAAGACATGATGTCTGTGAACTCTGGACTGTTTTTACCTCTTCTTAGTGGCTTATGAGTTTGAAAGTATACAAAATGATATACGCAAACACAAGGAACAATAATTCCATCAAATTCTACTATGAGTTACAGAAAGTGTTACAGTAACCAATGAGCTTAACCAACATTGTTGTTTTCATTTTAAAATCATTGCTTTCACACAAGGCCGAACAATAATTTCTGAGGCTTAAACCACAAAGATGTATTTCAACATAAAATAGATGTTTAGCAAAGATCGTGGGGTAAGTTCGTGAAGGAATACACACACAGAAATTTATATGAAATAGAGACATGGAGATTTATATGAGAAGTAGATACTTTCTGTTTTCTTTCTCTATCAATATCTTGACGGCTTAACAATTGTTTATTTCACATCCAGAAACAACATTTTTGGGAAAATTATTAAGTCTGTGCTTCCCCAAAATGTTTCACTCTTGAGATCCATCATGTTGCATAAGGGCCTGGATGTCAGAAGCCTGAGGGAGATACATCCTTCATAGGCATGTTGATACAGATTTGAGACTTTCTCCGTTTATGATCTGTGATAAACTTCAGTGTAACTTGCCCTCCAGTCAAATAAGGGGGCGGAATACATCTCCTTCCCTTTTCAATGTCTTTATAACGATTGCCTTTGCCGCTGGCCTGGTATGACAAGGCGCTATAAACCACATCAATCATCAACAGAGGACAGTCACATGACATGACAGTCACATGACATTGCAGAGCTCTAATAATAATGTTATAAACCATAACAATTATGATGTGTCTGTCTTTGGGTGGACTGGTTTGCTGGGAGGGGCTCTATCACTTTACTAAAACAGTGTCATGTAATGTGTGTATAATGTCTGTGTAATGTCCATCCATCCATCCATTCATTTTCCAAACCGCTTATCCTATTGGGTCGCGGATCCTATCCTGGAAGCAATGGGCACGAGGCAGGGAACAACCCAGGATGGGGGGCCAGCTCATCGCAGGGCACACTCACACACCATTCACTCACACATGCACACCTACGGGCAATTTAGCAACTCCCATTAGCCACTGTGGGGGAAAACCGGAGTACCTGGAGGAAACCCCACGATGACATGGGGAGAACATGCAAACTCCACACACATGTGACCCAGGCGGAGACTCGAACCCGGGTCCCAGAGGTGTGAGGCAACAGTGCTAACCACTGCACCACTATGCCGCCCCGTCTGTGTAATGTATCAAACTGAAAAAGACTCTAAAAAGAAAAAACTCTAGAGTTTATACTTGAAAGGGCTACTCAGTTAGGAGGAGCTTTGTCAGATTAAACTTCTTCTTTGTAATTTTCATTGAGTTAATTTTATAGTTTAAAGAAAATTGAGTAACATTTTAATTACAGCACTTATCATAATGCATTATGAACACTTTCATAATGCATTATAATGCATTCGTAAAGTATTATAAACACACCTATAACTATTTATACAAAGGCATAACACATTCTAGCCATGTGTATGCAGCATTATGAATGCTCTCAGCTATAATGCACTATAAATGCCTTCATAATGCATTATAATGGTCAGTACAGGCCATTATAATGTATCATGGAGGTATCTATAGTACATTATAGCTAAGAGCATTCATAATGCCGCATACACATGGCTAGAATGTGTTATGACTTTCTTTAAATATATATAGCCATGTTTATAATACATTATACTGCATTATGAAAGTATCTATAATGCATTATACATGGGTGCTTTAAGTAAAGTGTTACCGAAAATTGTATCACATACTTTATATTCTGATGCTTTCCAAAAGATCGAGCAATCTTTTCAGCAAAGTCACCACCGTCCTGCTTCTTTACAGATTAATAAGCCCAAAATCAAAGCTGACTGCATGGCTAAGAGCAGGGAAAAACACAGCAATACTATCATTAACGCTGTGCAGTGCAGTCTTTCTTACATTAGACACAAAGCAGCCAATTATAATCTGTGTCAAGATGAATATGGGCCACTAATACTGAACTGGATGTAAATGACTGCCTGCTAATGTGGCCAGGATGCATTTCCAGACATCGCCATTTAGACAATGCCAGAAGGGCAAACATCATTATCCATCGTCGTCGTCATCATCATCATCATCATCATCATCATCATCATTTTCCCTCATTGTCATGAGTTTTAAATTCCACGCATCTTCCAGCCTCTCCTTTCTGTCTGTGCCTTCTGATTTCCTTTCATTGTTGCACACATACAGTATAATTTTAGGGTTTCTTGTAGACAGGGCAACCAAAGTCATGCCAGATCAAGGCTTCCGTCAAATAACTCATTTTAAATCAACTAAATCATCTGGACAGAGATAGACAATAATCCAGTGGACAGAGGGTCCTACACAAGAGGTTCCATACCAAGGAGCATATAATTACTACATTACATATTAAGCACAGCCCGGGTACACGCCTGTGCATGAGCTACACATGTAACATGATTTATTTCAACATGTGTGTCTGTGGGAAACCTTTCCCTCCGATATTAAGTGCGGAAATCTCCTTCTGAAGATTCAGTTTAATTGAATAATGCAGCAATCGTTTCACAAGGAGTAAATCTCTACTCACTGTTTTGGTGTCATAAAATATCTCATTTTGCTATCATAAAAGTGGCCATTTTTGTGTAATAAAATTGCTGTTTTTCTGGTGTCATAATGGGGCTGTTTTTAGTGTAATAAATAGTTTGCTTCTAGGGTCATAAAGGAGTTATCCAAGGTTATTTAAACAAAAACTATTTCTCTGTTTTGCAATGACCTCCCTTTTTCAGGGAAAAGCAACTACGTATGGTCTGTTTCTGATTCAGGTTAAAGATTTCAGCCAGATATAACAAATGGCAAAACAATAGCAGTCCTTCTGACATAACACTTGACAAATGAACAGACAATACAGTGTAGAAAAAAAAATGGAAATCCTGTCAGGAGGAAGAAAATTGGATTTTGGATAAGGCGTCATTTCTGACCAGTCAGAAAGTAGGTATAAGAGATGCAGACTGCCTTTAATTGGCTCAAGTGAGCGAAGCGTGTAGCTGGCTAAATGATATCATTTTATTCTCTCGGTTTACATATAAAGGGGGTTAATACATTTACTTAGATTAATTTAAATTTAGATTAATTAGATTAGATCAATTCTTGCGTTCTCCCTGCCCTTTCGGAGTAATTCATGAGCTACGAGCGCTAACATGCGCTTAATGCATAAAATGTGAAACATGTGAGCGTGTCTCTGTGCACGTCTGCATGTTTTTGACCCTGAATCCAAGCTGACACCTAATCATACGTGTAGGATGAGGCTCCGGCGTGATGCTCGACCCAAACGCATGGATAATTCTCGGAATGGGCCACAGAAGAACAGAACGTCTACGTCCCATCCTCATCAGTCGGATTTTCACAGTCCGTAACAGGTTTATAACCACAAGTCAGAGGACTGGGACATCATTCTAGGAGAATCCCTGTCAAAAAAAGTAACCAGGTTGGGCACTAGGACCTCGAAGAATCTCCATCTAGGCTTATTTTCATCATCATTTCCTTACTTTAAATCACCCTTTTTAGGTGTTGCTGTTTTCCGTTTAGTTTTTTTTTTTTCCAACTGACTCAGTTCATCCTGTTGATGCAGCTGCACAAGTTTTTCTGTTGATAAATTCAATTGTCCACTCTTTCCCTAGAGGAAATGTAACTAAAGAGCATTTAGACTAACAGGTGCTAAAACATTTTATTTTAGCTGATCATTTGTATCATTGAAGTGAACGATGCTGTTGTCAATTTGAATGCCGTTTTTGTTTGTAAAATGTTGCCTGTGTGCTGTGAGGAAATCACCTAAATTCTCCACACAGTACTAACCTTGCCCCTGACACTAGTTACATTAAGGATCCTGATAACTCTAGCGAAGCCGGTGTTGGCTCCCTGCTGGGGACTGGATCACGAAGCCAGATACATGCTTAGTTGGATAACTTGTCAGATTTAAGGTGCCCCGGTTTAAATGGACTTTGTTGCTTTGACACTCTTTCCATTGATACTGGGTAACAAATTTCTGTTTGGAAAAACTCTGATCTGCAATGGGAAACTTCTCATGATCATCCATATCCATCTGAGTTGTCCTTTGCCTCACCAGGCAATCACATGGAAACATTACTCAAAAAGTTGTAACCGTTCATCTTCACTCACATACATTTAGCCCTGACTACCTTAAATCTGACAAGTTATCTGGCTAAGCAAGAAATCCTGCTTTATGATACAGGCCCCTGGACTAGAAAGGACTGAGGAAATAACCCTAAAACGCACTGCGTCAGTCCTGCAGACAGAATTAGGGTCTCTTTTTCTTTTCAGTAATTTTTTTTGCCATAATGAAGTATTATTATTAAACACAGTGGGGAGTACCTGGGAGATAATTGTCCACAATGGCAGCCAAATGTTCTGAGCTGGATATGAAGCTTCAGACAGCAATAAAGGTCATTTGTAATAATGGGTTCGACACATCTAATTACTGGCACCATCCATCAAAAAGGGCTTCCATTAATTCACATTCATAAATATTTTTTGAGGAGTATTACTTCTTTCCCCTCCATGAAGAATTATTGAAATTAGTACGGGATTTGAGTACTGGAGTTACTGTTTTTGCTGCGATCACTTACTGCATTGTAGTAGACGATATCCCTTTTCAAAACCTTTTTCTTACCTACCGATGTGTTTCACCAGAGGTTAAAAATGAATACACAATAAGACACAATGACTAGAAACGCACGGGCTGTCCCATGTTTAAGAAAGCTTAGCTATTCTTTTAAGCACACAGTGATAAGAAAGACTTCAGGCAAAAATTTAATGGAAATCAGGAGCAAAATGACATACAGCCTTCCACCATCACGGATTTATTTATGATTTTCTGCTGTCATGAAAACAACATTATTAGGAAAACATCATGACAGCTCTGACATGGATCTTTTTATTACTCGCAAGCTGTACAATGCAGAGGTGAGTGTACTACCCCAGTGTGGGGGGAGGGACGGTCTTTGCATACAGAGAGTAAATCTCATGAGCAATATGAGATAACATGACAGAAAAATGACAGCTTCTGCACACCACTGTTTCATTACAATATCTGGAAGACATAGAGGAGACGCGGATGTTCCCTTATTAGAACCAGCGGCTGCATCATTTGATGACTTGGTGTGGGCTGTGTGCTCCACTGCAACATACCAAGGGCAATTTTTACTGATGAGTGGCTGTCACCCCGTGTCGATTTTGTTTTCCGGGTGATGATGAAAATGGGTGACGGTGATATCGGGAGTTTATACTCACACAGTGGAATTTGGTGAGAATGTGGCAGGGTGAGCAAATGGAGGAAAAAACAATCAGCAAAGTACAACAAAAGTTTGAAATAATGATGGTTCCCATTTAGTTCACACTGATATGTCACCAAAATGGAGAATCATTTGTATTAATTTAGGATGCAATGGCCCCTTGTCTGTTATTGTCACACCCTACCTGGTCCACTTTTTTGATTCTCTCATTTCCTCCTGGGCGTGGTGCTTATCAGTCATCCCAATCATATCACGCACAGCTGCCTTGTGTTTGCTCCACTTGTTACCTTTGTATTTAAGTACTCCCTAGCCCTGTCTTCCCTAGTTCAGTCATTGTTGTCTGTTTTTTTTTTTTTTACCTGTGTTCATCTACGTTCCTGCCATTAAAATCCTGCAATATAATTTATCATCTTAAAATAATAAATACGTACATTTGAATCCATTCTATATTTGATTGTTAAGTAACGAACATTTGTTTTGGGAATGTATGTGTATATTTGGAATTGTTTATTGATTCAGAGGCTGTGGTGCAAAATGACTCATTTACACAGAGTCATGATGGTAGCACTGAAATGGACCTGAGCTACAGTATCTGATGGTACAACAGCGGCTACCTTTCATGCAGCTTCCTCGACTGATGTGTCACCTGTTGACAAACATGCAGCGAAGGAAGCCAGAGCCACTGCAGCCCTCCGTCTGGCTCACGTCTGCAGCAGTCTATTAGCGTCCAGTGCTAATCAAGGGCCCCCTGGAGGTCCAGCTCCGGGACTGAGTTATTGATTGGCTGAGATTGATCCGCGCAGAGAGGATATAGCTGCTTTAGACGATGTATCCAAGCCCTAATATATTGTGGCATGGCTGTCCTGGGAGACCCTGGTGCTCAGGACTCGGAAATGTTCATCATCGGCTGCATCTGTACTGGCCTGCTTCCCCACAGAGGGGCAGGCATCTCCCTACCCAGCTCACCTCTCCCACAGAGCCACGCGATTGGTTCTCTGCCCCTTAAACATTTAAGGCGACATCACACAGGCTCGACGTGCCAGCTGCTCTGTTGTATCAGCCATAATAACTTCTTTAATATATCTTCATATTTACATCACCAGTTAAATAAAAACGTTTTAAGGAAATAAGTCGTCGAACTGGCCTCAACCACCACAGATGAGTATTTGGATGACAAATTAAGTCATTAACTCCTAACAACAGTGAAGCCAGGATTGAAAACAGATTAAGGCAGTAAAATTAATCTCATTTTCATTTAAGGGACCTTCGCCTAAACAATGTACATTATAATTGTTACGTTATTCATTCAGCAGACGATTTTATGCAAAGTCACGCATATTTTTGAAAAAGCAGTGGGAGACAGTGCCGGAATAATTAGAGGCTAAGGACCTTGCTCAGGGGTCCAAAGACAAAATCACCCGGACAACCCTGGGATTCATCCCAGCATCCCAACCCAGTCATACCATAGCCCCCACCCCCCACTTCTAGGCAGTCCCCAGGGTACGAACAAAATCCGAACGGAATCCATTCCCTAAGTCCGTCTTTAAGTCAAATTTGTAGGTAAATTGGAAAAATAATATTACGGTACCTAATAATTATTATTAGTATTATACAGTAATAATAAAAATAAATACATGTGGTACTGAACTGCACCTCGAGCTGACAAACCGTTGAAGTCGCGTAATGTTTCCATGAGAGTCTCAAAGTAGTGTGTGCTCATTACGAACCTTTGTTATACGAATATAACAGGCTTTATGGCGGATCCCTTTGTAAGTACAAGTTGTCCTTAATGTCCTCGGGCATTCTTAATGCGGGGACTGTCTGTACTACATATTTTTCTTTAAAATAGTTTTAAAAAATGTATCTATAACACCATTACTTTGTACAGTCGTCTTAGTTACAGTATAAATATTCCAGCTTATGCATTGTACTGACTGCACCTCACAGCAGATCGCAATCTTCATATTACTGCCACTTTGGAGAATTTGCAGTGTGATATTATTACTGTGTTCTGCATGTTTTGGTGCTTGACAAAGGCCCACTGCAACAAAGATTCAGTTTAAATACCTCTTAATGCAGTACAATAGCGTTACATTTATAATCGAGGAATGATTTACACTGCAATGCGCTGTTATCACTGTAATTGAGCTATAGATTGTCCCGTACATGTGGTGCGTCTGTGAGCCCTGCCGGAGCTCGTACCCCTGGCGGCGATGCCTCCCAGCGGGGCGTGCCACTGCCGAGGCGGTCAGCCTTAAAAGGTCTCGCCCGGGCCTGCTGCTGATGTGAACACAGCTGGTGGGATACGTGCCCTTCTGCCCAGAAGGCACACAGCTTTTGTCGGAGACAGAAATGGAGCTAGTGGGGCTTGGGGCGGGGAAGGGGGGGGGGGAGGGGGGGGTCAGGCCTCACTCGATGTCCCATCTGTCCGGCGCAGACAGCATGTGCCTAGAATAACAAGACAGTATCAGCCCCCTAATGAGCCTCCCAGTACTGCATGAAGATGTCAAACCGAAACAGGTGCATAATCCTCCCATGCAACATGTCAATACTGCTCCTCCACTTGGCTTAATTACAAGGCTTTGCTTAAACAATACACATTTGATTGCTTATATATCCAACTGCTAATCATGTGATGAATCGACTCTAGTATCTTATATATTTCTACCACCTACAAAATTTCAATATTTTATCTGAAATATTGATTCCCCCCCCCCAAGTTCTTCCACTGTACCAGTGACTGGCGGCCATCACCTTTAGTTTCCTTTTACATGAACATAAATGCTCTTTCAAAAATATATAAAAATAAACTATAAGTTTTGTTATAGTTGAAAAATATGGTGGTAAAAGACGTTTTTACATTGGAAATCTTTTGGAAGAAGGACAAGATAAAAAAGAATAATCTGGAAAATAAAGGGTAATATATTTTTTCTATTTTCATTTTTTTTTTCTCATAAAGTAGTATAATCCTGTTTCTGGAGGCTGTATGTAAAAAGCAGAGATCTTTCCTCAATTTATTTATTGGTGCCCTTTAAGATTAATAATACAATATCCAGTTTAATTATGGTGGTTTAATTAAAGCTGTTCCTAGCCCTTGACAAATTAAATAACTGAATTAGTAGTACATGTCTCAATTAAGAGGAACTAATTTGTAGTATTTTGTTTCAGGGCACAAATAAATCAGTTCCAGTTCCTTATACGTAAATCATCTTTGAATATACAGTATATTGTCCCTCCAAAACTTCCTGAAGGGCTGGTAGATTTTGATGAAGCGGTTTGATTTGTTTTGCTTCCTGCATTACTCAGTAATACAATCTTCTGTTCACATTAATTATTCTTCTGGCTGAATTTGTAAAAGGGCTTGTAGCTGCTAATGAACACGGCACTTAATACATTTTGTTTTGATAACTGCTCATTAATGTAAAATAACTACAGAAAGGTAGGTGTCCCTGAGAATTCCCCAGAGTCAGGGTTGGAAACCACTGGAAACAGTATAATCCCTCCATCTTCCAAATGTTTGTAGTAGTCTAGGTTGCAAGAGGGGCTGGAGCCTATCCGAGGCAGCACAAGGGTGGGCTGCACCCTGGATGTAATGCCAGTTTATAGTTTTAAATATTATACATATATTATACATTATTGTTAATATTATTTATTAATCACTTAACAGCGTAATATCCATTAATGTATTTAATTTATTGTGAAGCTCAGGCAAGGTTATAAAATCTCTAGCAACAACAATATTTTGTCAGTTAAGAGATTACTACTTCGTTGCGACGTCCATGTAGACGTTGTAGACCTAGTCAGTGTTAGAAACGCAGGGAAGTTGGTTTAATATTGAACTTTCGCGACACATTCGCATGGAAACGTTGCCAAAATGCGCATCATAAATGTTCAGCGCAAATTCTGGAAAAATAAACTGTGCAAGAAGTGATTTATTAAAGATGTTGTAGAATTTGCACAGATCATATATTTAATACGCACTTTGATGAAGCTTACTTATTTATGTCAAAGCCACTCCGCGTTTTAATGGTATCGGTGAAACGTGACGGTAAAATTATATTAATACAAATTACAGCGTGTAGTAATGTGCGTTCAATAGTCTACAAAATGGAGATGTTAATGTAAACCTATAATAAAGTTAAAGATAATCGTTTTTGTTATTGTCACTTGAACAAAGAAATTGAAAATAATAGTGTAATTGTGATGGGCTGGCCCCCCATCCTGGGTTGTTCCCTGCCTCGTGCACATTGCTAATGGGGATAGGCTCCGGACCCCCCGCGACCCAGTAGGATAAGCGGTTTGGAAAATGGATGGATGGATAGTGTAATTGTTTATATACCGTATATAGTTTTATATTGGGCTGTCCGGGAGCTTGAACTCCATCTCTGACTACTTTGCTCCTTTTACTTCACCTGCTCCAAGTCAGACACATGATTCAGCATATCAGACAAAACAGTGACCCTCTTTTTTGAAACTTGCACAAATTTTGAGTTTCAGTGGTTAATATTAAAAGTCGTAATATTATCGTATTGCAACTAATAACGTGCACTGCAGACTGAACCTTTAGCCTTGAAAATAAAAGTATATATATATCAGTACTGATACCCTTCCATGCATACATTTGTGGCGTTTTGACGCGGTAGGTATAAAATGCACGTCTGCACAGGTCTTTTTAAAAATGCGTATTTTTATGCTACCCAAACACAGACATTTTTTACCAAGTCTGGAGGGCAAAAAATACCTTGTGGGGACATATAAAGGGGAAAATGCCTCTGCCTCACGGTATATACGCCGACCGCAGTCGATTCAGACCCCGCGGCCGTTTAAATAAACAGGCATTACCGGCGCCTATGAGGGATCAGTTATGCAAGAAGAGAAGCAACCTTCCCTCATTACCGTAACCTGCGGCAGGAAAGCGGAACAGCGCCGGCGATCGCTCGGAGCTACAGGTGAAATGTGAGCGCTGCGCTAGATGGCATGTCACGATACACAGATATAAGACTGTCCATTCCAGCACCTTCTGGAGCTCATCTTTTGAGTTCATTCAACATTATTTTTATTTCTTATTTAGCAGTGTATTGTAAAGCTCCATCCACGCAGCTGAGTTATAGTAAAGCAGGTCCTCCTTCGACACTTTAAGCAGCAACGAAGCTGTCTTTCGTCCAGTTTAAAAAGAGAGGACGCAGACAGGCGAGAAATGAATTTGCAGGCGCGCGTGCCGAACGAGCCTTTACCTTTCCGGGGGAGACTGCTGGGGGGGCTGCTAATGTGTTTACAGCGCTTCGTGTTTGCTTCGGTGGTAGCGTTCCCCGGGGGCTTTCTGAGGAATCACTGAACCTTGAGCTTTCTGCTCCCGTAAGCAGACTGTGTCAATCCCAGCCTGCTGATCGAACTTGGTCTGCTTTTGTGCCTCTACCCTCTGGCGATGCATCCCACGTGTAGCAAAACATACCCCCAAATGTTCTCCGGCCACAAACGTTAACCTTGTTGATAAAATTAAAAAACACGCATTTACATATTCATCAGCCTTTGGTGCCTGGGACATTCACGCTGCAGTATAACTGCGAAAGCAAAAATTTGCGCGATACGATGCTGAACCAAGCAGCTCATTTGGGTTTGGTTCAGTCCAGCTATCTCAGCACATGTGAAAACTGATGCGGAACCTTCAACGCCAAACAGTCACTTCAGCATTTCTAAAAGAAGAACGCGCGAGAAAAACGAAGTACAGTGTAACATAAATAAATTAATGAATGCAATTGCCGAATGTCCTTTAATTACGCAAAAGAGTTACAGTCTGCACGTATGTTTCGTAACATGGTCCCCATGGAGATTTCCTAGAAAGTCAATAGCTTAAATTAGGGGTGTCAAACTCCAGTCCTGGAGGTCCGGAGCCCTACGCATTTTTGGGTTTCTTGTCATTTAACACACCTGATTCATCTCCTTGTGCTAATTATCACATAGCTCTTCAGCTGAATCGTTTGTGGTGGAACAGGGAAAGAACTAAGCTACACAGGGCTCCGGCCCCCCAGGACTGTAGTTTGACACCCCTCACTGAAATAGAATGAATATGACTATTATGTAGTTAGAGAAGTTGTTACCCAACCAATAAATTCTCTTGAAAGGGCTTGCCTGTATCTAGCATTACTTTTTCAGTGTGCCCTACTGTTGCAAGGATGAGGTTCAAGCTTACTGGCACCCTGCAACGTATAGAGCTTCTGAAAAAACGTTGGACCTTATATGGTGCAGTAAAGACGAGATGCTGGTTTCATTCATTATTAAGCAGGTCAGCTGGTGCTTTTATATAAAACAGCCCACATTCCTGTTCATGAGTGCATGTCACTCCTGGAAGTCTATGACCTTAACTGCCGTGCAGTAACTGAAGATGGAGGTCGTCATCTGCTGCTGAAGACCTGTAACTCACCATGACTGGACAGGTACTGATCAGATGCTCAGGTGGTGATATGACGCTGCTTCCCAGCTGTGGTCTGATGGGATTCTGCTCGCACTCAGGATGAACTGTTTTATTTAATTTATTTTGTGGCTGAACCTCTCAGGAACACTCATTGTAATGTCTTTTTCGCAGTATGTTCTCCGCTTCTCTATTTCCACAGAGTAATGGGGCCTTACGGAAAGGCACATCTACTTCTATTTTTAGATTTCTTATGTTTAAATAAATAATTGTTCCTTGCTTTCTTGTATCTATAACGAGTAGTTACAAATACTCAGGAAATAGGAGGCGGTAATTTAAAAGACGTTTCTTTTTTGTTAATAACAGCCCTGACATTCTGAGCCGGTGCCCATAGCACGATCTACACAGGACTCCGGCTCGGCGTGTCGACAGATTCGTAATTTGTATTCCACGGCATAAAACTTAAAATCAATGATTCATTCCAAGTGTTGTAACTTGAGGGCTGCATTACAGCCAGAAGGTTTCTGGTATTTAATTTCTAATTAGGAAAAGTACCGACGCATTGTCTCCTCCATTATAACCCCTGTCCTCTAACAATGGTCCCTCTATGCAATTTGCTTTCCTTATGCAAATTTGACATTTTCCTTGGTCCCATATTGACGGGGATTCTTCGCCAACACAGGTATGGTACCAGTTTCTTTTCAAGGGGTCAAAGCCAAATTTGCAATTAAGACAACCTTTTGGACAGGAGTTGGACTCTATTCCTCTCCGGAGTTGCCCATGGTGAGAGGTGCTGTGCATACAATCCCCCCCCTCCCCGGTTCAGCACCCACCAGTATGTTGGAGTTTACTCCTGTGAACAAGAAGGTCACCTCCCTTTGGCTTCACGTCAGTGGATTACAGAAGTATTCCGAGTATCCAGCCTTCCCCTCCAAAGAGTCCATTGTTCTGCTGGGAGATTTTAATGCTCACATGGGTAATGCCAGTGAAACCTGGAATGGTGTGGTTGCGAGGATTGGCCTGGCCGATGCTTTGTTATTGGATTCCTGCACTAACCACAGTTTTTCCATAATAAGCACCATGTTTGAACATAGGGGTGTCCATAAGTGCACCCTGCACCAGCGCACCCTAGGCCGCCGTCTGATGATCGATTTTGTAATCACATCGACGGATCTGTGTCCGCATGTTTTGGACACTCGAGGGAAGAGAGGAGCTCAGCTGCTAACTGATCACCACCAGGTGGTCAGTTGGATCAGATGGTGTGGAAAAATGCCAGATAGACCTGGTAGATGCAAACGTGATGTTAGGGTGCGCTGGGAGTGTCCGGCGGAGGCTCTTGTCCAGGAGATCTTCAGCTCACAAATCCAACAGAACTCCTGCATCCTGAGTGAGGCCGGGTGACATTGAGCCTGAATGGGTGATGTTGACTTAATGAAAGAATGTTTACGTTGAGCATCTGCCCCAGCTTTTGCAGCATCCTTTTGCAGGGCTGAAAATGTCCTTTTTACCCTGGACTGAAAGGGTTTCTCACACCAGTTTTTTGCATTTGTCTGACCACCATGAAACAGCAAGGGCTTTGCATATTTGCGGGGGTACGGTGACACATGGCTCCTGTAATAGAGCTGAGGCAGTCCGTGATGCTCATAATGAAGACACCAGATCAGCTAAGAGGAGCTGAAACAGCGTTACAGCAGCCAAGGTGGTGCATAGCCCTCCCCGGTGTTAAATGACCAACCAACGGCGTGACTCCACTGCTTCGTAGCTGGATATTCACTCTAATAAAATCAATATAAAGTAGATCAGGAAGGCGCTGGAATTTGCATAGCAGTAGCAAAAAGGATGCTAATCCTTGGCAGACTATCCTATAATACGGGATCCTACTGCAAACTCTAGAACTGTTTGGTTTGGAGAAAGATGGCATTGATCAGAAGCTAAATTTAGCTTAGCCTCGTGCATGGATGTGTGAATTTGTCATCAATGCCAGTTTTGGTCTTTTTTTTAAAAATGAATTTATTTAACTGGAATAACGTGTAAAATCACTGTAGTCTTCTGTAACTCTCTTGAGAACTACATTGTTAATTTCCCGCCAAACCCATTGAAACTGACATGCTTGATCAAACACGATAATCCCTTTCTGCTACTAACGACTGGTAAAAGGTGTCAAGATCAACAGGTAGTGCAGAGATAAATCAAGGTCCTTTCCTTATTTACTCACATTCAACGCGGGAACTCACTGGTTTTCTCACTGGTTTTCTCACTGGTTTTCTCACTGGTTTTCTCACTGGTTTTCAGAAAACAGAGCAGCAAACAAATGATTCCAAAGATACACAGTTACCACCAAGATGAGATCATTACAAAGAAAGTAATTGTAAGACTGTAAGCCTTTTTATATGTGCTGTGTATTGTAATGATAAATGAGGAAAGTATCATTTATTGTTTTATTTTGACAGATATGGGAATTCAATAATGTATAAGATTATTAAAAATGTGACTGTTTGAAAGGGTTGTTTTTAGAGGTTATTCAGAAAACCGGGTAAGGATGTTTGTTGAAGATGGCCCAGGATTGCGGGATGTGTATTAACTGCAGAATTAGATTGATATGTGGATTCATCAAACTCTTATTGTTTCCTTTCTCTAAATGACAGAGAATTTAAATGCTCTTACCAAGACACACATAACATTACAAACATCAAAGAAAGCATCTAGTTTAAGTTATTCCACTCAGGAAAATGAGAGCGAGTCCCTGATAAATGTAACCTAACGTATGAAAGGAGTCTGACAAACTGTACAAATACCTCCAAGCACAGCAGACATTCATCATCAAAGAGGTGCTGCATGGATATTCATTGATATTCTGATACTGTAAACAGCTGAGGATGGCTGCTACGCCGTCGGAAGTCACTGTAAGAGGTTAGGTTTTACAGTCCCGATTACACCCACAGAAAATCAAAACGGTCGCTGAAATACCGGTGCCTGTGAATATTTAATGTTTTGTTCCCCGCTGTGAATGTTGAGGGTGGAGCGTGGTTGTAAGAGTGAAGCATCGTTCCATCCTTCGCTGAAAACTGTCGGATCCATGCTGCTCCTTCTCAGACGTCCCATTCTGGCGAAATGTTTACCTCAGGTCTGTCAAAGCGTGCACTTCAAACAGTTCCTTAAGAATAAATATGCGAGGAAAACGTCTTATACAGATGTAGCCTTTTGGGGAATTTAGAGTTTACTTATTGATTATCATTTTAGTAAAAAAAAAAAGAAGAATATTTAGTCACATCTCGGAAATTCAGACGCTGTGTTAGGTCATCCAGCTTTAAGAAAAAATTTAAACCCTGATGACAGATGCACCAAAGGATTTTCCAGTTGGGCGAACATGTCGTATTATTTTAGGTCGTCCTTGCATGGGGGCGCTGTGAGGGTAGTTTGCTCACACCTGTTTCATAGGAGCCGCCGTGCTCTAAGTTCTAAGTTTTGCAGCTTTGCGCCCGCTGGGGCAGGTCAGGCTCCGCAAGTCAGGTTTGGACTTCTCACACTTATGGTCGTTCCGCAGAACTCCACCATCTCCCGACAGGACCCTGCTCCTTACGGAGGCGCTAGCCGTGCGTCCCGATGCCAGCTCTTATGTTCCTGCATTTGCATAATTTTGTTTGGCAATATAGGGAGAAGGCCACTGGGGGTAACGGCACGCCGCCGAGGGGGAGGTCGGCGGAAAATCCCTCTCGGCCGCAGGCAGCACCTCCTCGCCTGCAAATCAGAAGGAGCCGGCTGATTTAAATTCGTGTGGGAGTGTGGCAGTGTTGCCATTAATTCCTCAAAAGGCAAGACCGCTGTACCGCGTTCCTTAATCTCTGACAGATGCTTTCGCCAGATCAATAGCCTGCCTTTTTTGGTCCTTAAAGGGAGATTGATTGCTTGGAGACGCCTACGTCTCCATTTCCACCTCTCTCACTCCTCATTATTGCTCCAATTAGTCACTCGCTGGGGATCTAGCAGTAGGGTGCTGAAGGGGAGGGAGCTGGGGACAAGTGACCCCCCTCCCCCCCCCCACTTCCCTCGGGGATCGCTATCAACGGCCGAGTTATCAGCAGCGCAACCTCTGACATCGGCTCTTTGCCATCAGGGGGAGAGAGACTGAAGTGGATCGAGGAGAAGAGGCATCACTTTGCGGTGGCAGATATGTGGCGGGAAACGGGACGAGGAGGGAAGTTGCTCTAGGTTTGGGTTTGGGGGGGGTGTCAGAGGGGAGGACAATCACAGTGTTGCTGTCTCATTAATTATTAAGCAGCCCCCATTCTCAGTTCAGCTCTTTTCAGTTCTGCGTTTTCTTTGGTGGGTCTGAAGCAGAGAGAGGGTGCCTCTTTTTTTGACAGCTGTACGAGTGTTTATCAGCGAGGCTCCGTGTGGATCGAGCGCGGAGACGAACATCGCAAGCAGCACCGGAGGCTGCACCAGTCACAGCGAGCGGCGGCAGCCTTCCCCTCTCTCTCTCTCTCTCTCTCTCTCTCTCTCTCTCTTGCTCACTCGCTCTCTCGTTTTCTTTTTTTTTTCTTTCTGGAGTTGAGCTTTGAGAAGAGGACCGAAAAAAAGAGGGAGAGGTAAAAAAATAATAAAAAAAAAAGCCAGGGAAGCGAGAGGGCAAGTGGAAACAGTGTTTGTTAGCTGTCGTCGGGACCCGAACGCAGACCTGGCTGCCCACATGCCGATCGAATTTGTTTGCAAAATCAAATTTGCTGAGGAGGATGAGAAGCAGAAGGGCAGGCAGGAGGGGGACAGGGAGAGTCTGATCGAGGAGAGCTGTGCACGTCCGGTCAAAGACCTGGCCGGCTTCGCCAACTCCTGCTCCCTGCACGGGATTAACCACATCTTCGTCGCGGGCCGCTTGGGCGTCCGGCAGACCCTCTGGGCGCTGGCCTTCCTACTGTCTCTGGCGTTCTTCCTGTACCAGGCAGCCAAGTGCGCCATCTCGTACCTGGAGCACCCGCACGTGACCGCGCTGAGCGAGGAGGCGAGCCGGGAGATGGTGTTCCCCGCCGTCACCATCTGCAACATCAACCGCTTCCGATTCTCCGCGCTGACGGACGCCGACATCTACCACCTGGCCAACCTGACGGGACTGCCACCCAAAAACAAGGATGGCCACAAGCCCACGGACCTGGAGTACCCTGCCCCCGACATGCAGGACATCTTCAACAGGACGGGCCACCAGTTGGAGGAGATGTTGAAGAGCTGCAATTTCAGTGGGCAGAACTGCTCAGCCAGAGACTTTTCTGTGGTGAGTCCGACGACTTTCCAGCAGCATGTCTGTCCTTGGGGTCTCCAGAACTCCCTTCTGGATCTGGGTGGCCCGGTCCCACTGGTCCAGTGACATGCGGTCCTTAGATGCGAGGGCTTACTGAGCCGCTGTCTGCTTGTAAATTGTTCTTTCGGCCACATCTCTCGCACCCAGAGGGGATATCAAAAGTTTAATGGAGTCGTGAAACTTGAGTTCATCTCCCACTCTTGCTCATGTCGAAGCGTCAGTAAAAGTCGGCCGTAGCGGTACCCTGGAGAAGGTGCGGACTCCTGTCTACGGGCGTGTTCGAGAGAGGTGGGCATGTGAGGCTATTGGTTTTGACGCTCTTCTATAAACGTGGTTTCGGAGCCGTGTTGATCTCCTGCTTACGGGTGGCTGGGGGGGGGGGGGGGGGCACCTGTATCGCGGCTGCTGGAAAACGTGAGCGGGAGAGATGACATTAATGGATAAAAGTGAAGCGTGGCAGGATCTCGACGCTTACTTTTCCAAATGTACTTCTGCACTGCCTCCTGTGTGAGCAGCTGTTAGGTTTGGGGGGGGGGGGGGGCGGCAGTCCATAGCTCAGCTGGCTAGAAACAGCCATTCTGCAGCTCCAAACCCAGCCTCTAAGTGCAGTATTTCAAGCTGTCCGCTCTTTACGACGGAACATTCAGAGGTGCAAATACACAGCTATTGCATTAACCAAATTGACTAGCGGATAAGTGGACTTCCTAAAGGTTTTTTCGTCCTGGCGGGGTCCTCCGTGCAGCCTGCCTGATTCATTTAAGGCAGCTCACTACAGGCAGCAGGATTTTTTTGTCCCTTGCAAGATAAATGAACGTGCTGCTGCTTTAGTGATGATTAAGTGCCACTGTCGCGTCTCAGCCGAGCGAGCGGAGCACCAGCCTTTCCGCGAGCTGCGAGCTACGAGCTGCCGCTCTTATTACAGCGATTATGCAGAATTTAACTTTGATTTGCCGCACGCCACTGACATGCAGAAGTTAAGTGGCTTTGCATTGTTCCTGAACCTCTGCTCCCGTTAGCTGACTGGGACTGTGTTGTTGTTTTTTTGTTTAGTTTTTGTCTCTTTGATCCTTGAAAGCATTTGTCACAGAGAATAGAGTCTTAGCGCAGACAGACAATTAGCCCATTCCAGCACCGTGCCATTTCGTATTAAGCACAGAAGCGCAGATGTTTTCCGGCAGATCTCGGCGGTGCGGAAGGGAGCCCGCGAGTGAAGGGCGAAAAACTAATCACACAATTCTTTACTTTAAGTATGAACTAAGCCGTCAATCTGTCCTTGATATGTAGATGGTCCGTGCTGTGTAAGTACAGGCGGGTTGCACTTTCAACAGCTGGAATTGATTGTCCCGCACTAGATGCTAAGCCGGCAGTACTTCCCAAGGATCAAGACTGACTTCATCGAGGATTAACTCAAATCTGAAAGTTTCTCTGAGTGTCCACCCCCCCACCCACCCCCCGCTCCCCCCGCACTCCCTTCCTCCGACCGCCCCCCCTCCTTCTCTCCCGCTGCATTCGTGGGGGCTGTCAGTTAGATTTGCCACAGAAGCCAAATACCCTCCATGCATGACGAGTGATTTGCTCCTTCCTCACAGGCATCGGGGAGGTGGTGGTTGGGGGGGGGGGGGGGGGGTGTCTGCAAAAGAGGTGGGGATCTTTGTAGGGAGGGGTGTGTCAGGGACAGAAGGTACAGATGGGTGGTCCAGCCCTGTATACAGAATGTGACGTGTTTCTCTCTGGGAGGGAGATGCCCTTCTATGGAAAATGGGGAGTCCTTTGGATGTAATAATGTAATTAACCAGACTACACTGGGTAGGCAAGTATTTCAATTGAATGATGGGCGAAACAATTGAATGTTACTTTGGGATTTTATTTATTTGTTTGTTTGTTTTTGTCTGTTTGTTTATTTCCTCCAAGGCTGATTTAGCTGATTCTCGCTGAGGTTTAATAACGATACATTTGAAGGATACATGGAGCCAGATATGGTGCTGAAAAATGGCGCTTGGACCCTTGGTGTGAGGACACTGTGCCCCCATTGCGTTCAGAGGAAAGTCTAGGAATCCCGGTGAATACAATTTTTAGCCACGTTTGCATTTAAAAAAAGTACAAAAAAACACACAATGATAAACCGAGGTGCATCGTTTTACGTTCTTTCGTTTCGCCTGCCGTTATTGGTCCCCGTTAGTGATGTAATCACAGTGGATATATGAAGTTTCCCAACAGCTGGGTAGCTATGGCTGTTGTTCTGCATCTGCCGGATTACGGGTTCTGCGTATGGGGGGGTTTACGCGGCTTACCCCCTCGACCTCCTCTTTTTTCCCACAGTCTATATTATTGCAGCTGTGTGTCTCTAATTTGCCCGTCGTGTGTGACTGTCTGTTCTCCGATAGCCTGGCGTCTCTCCCGGGGCGTTTGCCCCCTTGGACTTCCTGGGTCATGCTCGGCGCGACCTCGCACCACGTAAGTGGTGACGAAAAATGAACGGATGCATGTTAGGTGATGACCAGCCTGGATAGTTATAGCTTAGTGGTCAGTCAATTAAAACAGCATGAAGCTTTGATAAAGCTGTAACTGGAGGAGGGGGGAGAGCGAGTCCCTATATGTCCACATGGTCAGTGGTTATTCCGCGGTATCGTCGGCCGTCCGCATGTTTGAACAGCTCGCTGATATGCCCTGCTAGGCGTGACACCTCCGTTTACATTTAGTTTATCTTTCGCTCTGCCCACGAGCACTGTCTGCTTCAGTACCTCAATTATAAGGGAACAGGACGCCTATTAATTCTTATTAAAACCCCATATTTTACCTTTCATTGCTTTTGTAAAAAGGCTGAAATGGTTCTGTGGTGTATTTTCATGCCTTTGGATGTAATTAACAACTCCTGGCTGGTTTAGAGAAAACTACGGTACTGATTCTGAAATGTTTTCTTTTCTTGTTTAAACAGGGATGCAGATTGTTTGCGTTTCTCTGGAGTTTTCGGTGTTGGTGACACTGAAACCTGGAGATTCGGTTCAGAAAAGCGCTTGTGATTTTTTTTTCCTCTTTAGGGAATTTGGAAGTTGTATTTGGTAACATCCACCTGGCTCTCCTCCCAGCTAAGATTATTGTTGCATACATACACACACACACACACACACACACACAGGGTTAACTGACTGATGGCGAAATGTGCACAGACTGCTTACCTGCAGTTTGATGCTCTGATCTTCCCTGCTTTATGGCTTGAAATGTCCCTGTTGCAGATTTGGGCATTTTGAGAAGGTAACTGGACACAGTGGTAATAATGAGGCCATGGTGGAAAGGTAGCATGTCCGGGGAAATTGATCCTTTTAGTGATTGATGTTGGACCGGGGAACCCATGCAGTAAACAGTGTGAGGCTTCACACTGGGGTGCCACTAACGGAAGGGAACATTCTCTGGCCAGTAGTTGAGCAGCTATGTGTTTTGTGGATCTGCGTGGGCGAGTCTGCATCAGGACCACATGCAGGGATAATGAGGGCTTCTTCTAAGGTGACCTCCTCTGACAGTGTAGGGTAAGCATCCTATATGCAGCGTTACAGGGCAGAAGAGTCTCACTGCACCATGACAACTAAAGCAGCTACACCGGTATGGAGTGTAGATCCCCCTGAAAATGAGGGACCTCTCCCACATTTTTCCTTCTCTGTAGATTCCTTGCTTGTGGACCTGTGTTCCTTTTGCATTCCATATACACCCCATCGTCGATGCCCTTATGATGACGGCTTTTTGCTTCTTTTTTTTTTTTTAATGTTGGCGTTTTGCCTCTCGTCCCGCCCCCATCGGCCCCTTCCTCGCCATCGTGCGCTCGGTCCCCAAACCGTCCCGCGGCGATGTAAGCCAGCAGGCAAAATGTCAGCACCGTTGTTCCAAAAGAGCAGATAACATGCCGCGCCATCCAGAGGGTGGGCGTGCAATTTGCTTCAGCCCCCCCCACTCTTACCAACAAAACCTGTATACTTTAGTGCCCTGCTGATGTAAGTCCAATTATCGGCACAGGGAAGTGACACTCAAACTTCAGATCACGGAGCGTCTTGTCCACTACCAGGTATTTTCTGTTTCGCTCTCCTGGGCTGTTGTTATGGCCTCACTATTGGAGTGAACTTTGAACTCTGACCCTTCGTGTCAGAAGCGTAGGAGGATCTGCTCTCTTGAAATGGGCTGTTCTTTTCACAGAAGACATCACTTTGAAGCCTCTTGCTTGCCGGAACATTTATTTCCTTTTGGCCAAACTAGATAATACAAGCGTTCGCTCCAACAGGTGGAGTTTTGGGCTCGGTGGGTCAGGTTGCTAATTACCAATGTCAGGTTATCTCGCCGCACGGGGCTCTGTCTCTCTGCCGGTTAAGGTCATTTTCTGGTCTCCTCGTCTGGTGTGACCGATCGTACAAGCGTCTTCAGTTCTGCTCGGCACCGGAGTGCCGTTTGTCGGTGCGAGTAGCACCGGTTTCCTGTGTGAGTAACAGCTCGGCCGGCCTCATCGCTGATGGAGACGTGCACTTTGTGAGGCTAGATGCTGCTCATTTTCTCAACAGACCCGCATCACTGTGATCTCTTAAAAATAAATGTTTTGTTGGATGATTAAAAAAAAAATGGCACGTTCTTTTGTGACTTTACTGGTTGTAGTGGATTCTCTGGGAAGGAGGTGTGTTTCCTTTCTCATATCCACACCGAATGAAATAGTAAAAATTTATGTTAAATATACTGTATATCAGGTCTGCTTTTAGACCCAGCCAGATAATGGACATAGTGCCCCCCCCCTTTTCTCTTTCGGCTTTCATCCGTTATTCATTTTGAAATGGACAGTATGCTTACATTTTTAAGCGGGCGGCAACGGAAAATCGATGTGCCGCAATTTGCATCGAAATGTCAGCCCCATAGAGGAGGAGGGAATAATGAGGGTAATAAATGTCACCGTGCCTTTTCACCCCCAGCTATTTTAGCGAGAGGGACCCGCACCCCTGCCTGGCCCTACGGCGAGCTGTCGTTCTGATTGGGGCTGCGCCCGCTCCGACTCGCCTTCCGTGGGCCTCTTTGTGTTCCCCCATCTGCACACAGCCCCATCCGTCGTGAAAACCAGGTGGTTCCAGTCCTAAGTAATCTGCCAGTAAACTCTGCCAATGAACCAAATCGTCCGGATAAAAAGCGATCGGCGAATAAATGTTGCTGGGCGTTCACGGGTGCCTCAGGACACAAGGCTCGCCTTAAATTTGTCGTTAAAATGAAAGGACGCATGTCCTAAGAATGCTAAACATACTTTGTAAGTTTGCACAATGGATGCCAAAAAATTGGCATTCCTCTCAGGTAACCCTAAATAGACGTGTGAGAAATGCATTAATTTCCAATTTACTGGCACCATTGCTGTTGTGCATTTCAGCTAAATACTTTGCATTAATTTGCATCTATAAGGATCCACTTTTATGAATGGATCAGGCTAATATACGCGGTGGAAATCCCTCCGGATGAAGGCCTTCTGTGACTGAAATCCCATAGTCATTGTAGCTGTTGTATTATTAGACTGCAGTTGACAGGCCGCTAAGAGCCATGAATTAAACGATAGTTCACTCTCAAAGTTTCCGCAACGCTGACGAGCCCCTCGACCTTTTTAGTTGCCGGCAAATGTCATCTGAATCGTCACACTGACACTTGAGTGCAGCATCATTCGGTCCCCAAGAAAAACGTCTGAATACATTATAGGCGAATGCATTTCGAAACAATGAAGAATCTAAAAACTATGAAATGACTATGTATTATATTCTCATTTGAGGAAGAGATTGCAAGCGTTTGCATCAACTCATTCATATTACATTCATATTATGTCACTGAATAATTTTTTTCCATTTATGTTACATTAAAGACTTGACTGGAAGGAGCAATAGTGGTTCTTGGGTAAATTGCCTTTTGTTTGTGATCGCCTTGCACTATTGGATTTAATGAAGCACTTAGGACTCATATTGTATACATTCACATGCTGGTATTTTGTTTTGATATTGTGAATGGGAGAGCTGTAAGGGAGCGTGCACGCTATGACTGTTGAACCTGTAATATGCAGCATTGATGGAACGCCTTGGAACATGCCATTTGCTAACGCTGGGCTGAAGCACTGGCTCATTGGTTCTCATAAATAAAGCAGTGGGAAGCGGAGTAAGTAAGGGCCAGGCTTTAGCATCTCTGATGAACCACCCGCGTTAGTGTCGTGGAGGCAGTGGGTCAGCTCCCGGTAAGGGTGCCCACCGGCTCCTTTCACAGGGCGCTAAGCCTCAGTTTCTCCGCTGAAGTTCATTCATTTGCTTGCTTAGGCGGCAATTTTTATGCAGCCAGCTTGAGACCTTGCCAGCTTCTACAGCTGGATATTCGCACTGGAGCGGTTCAGGTTCAGTGTCTTGCTCCAGGATATTGCCGCACAGACCCACCTTGAACTTGAAACAGGAACCTTGAACCAGTAAAGCTGCCCAAGTCCTTAATTGCTATGTGCTCCTTTTCCTTCTTGATGCTGGAAGTAAAGAAAGAGTAACTAAAAAAAGAAAAAAGTTATTAAAAAGTTACTGTATACCACATCTTCTGTATCCCTTTCTCACGTCTCGCGTAACCCTAACCCCCGACTCTAACCCCCCATCTCATTTCACTGTGGTTTTCACCCCATACACTAAACCTAACGCCTAACCCCTATACACTCACCCTAATCCTCCTAGAGGCCAAATCTGAAGTTAGCCCTAGAATCACAGTTAGCATCTCAAACCAGAAGTGTGTGTATCTCAGGATTACTTGAGGTATGTAACAGGCTTAAATGCAGTTAGCTCTATAATCACGGCCCACTGATCACGTGACACTCCAGTAGGAAAATTGTAAGCCTGCATTTCTACCACAATTCTACCATGTCTATCTTCTCAAAACACTGCTGGTCAGACAACTCCCTCGCTGTGATATTACAACTTGCAGACCAGCTTGAAGATGGTCACGTGGCATATGTCAGCACTCTCTCGATTCATCGCGGGGGGGCTCAGAGCATAGCTGCAAACCTGCAAAAGTCCGATTCTGTCCCCAACAACACCCTTGAAACCAGAAGGAACATTAGACTAGCAGGAATGCCAGACTGAATTGCCAATATTGCTGTCATGTTGGCAAGTATCCCAAAGAACCAGCCGTTATGGTGAATGTGCTTCTGAGTCGCTAGTGGGAAGTATGCGATGTTTGCCACTTATCTCGTTGACCTACCACATTGCCTGCGCTGCCACAAACACCGTGCAACCAAAACGAAGCAAGCAGAGTAACTTTCTTCAAAACGGCAACCAGCAGGTAAGACAGATAAGAAACAAATAAAAAATGGCTTCAGAAATATTTTTTGTCGACCGTGGACAAGGTTGTTCATGTGTGGCAATAACTCAAAAATACAACATTTGAGAGGGAAACTCATGAACTGGGATGGGGGGGGATGTTAGCAAAGGAGGTCCAGCCTGCTCCAGGAGAGCCAGGAGGAAGCGGGGGGGGGGGGGGGGGGGTCAGGTGCTTAGCGGACAGGGCAAACATAACTTGAAGGGGTGGCAGATGGCAGCTCACAGATACTCTGTCTGCCGGCAAACTGGTTTGGCTGATCAGGCATGCGCCGATTTAGCATCGGCCTTCACTGCCGAAACAGATGCCTGGCATGGACGACACCGGAGTGGAGGCAGGAACGACTCCAAGCCGCGGCCCGGTGCATGGGCTCATATTAGCTAAAAGTAATTTGGCTTGGCAGCCAGGGTAAACGCAGTTGGACAGACAGAAGCCAGAATCCCCCAGAATGTCCGAGGGGCATCTGCAGTGTCGAACGTGCACATTTCATTGACGAACGCCTTCGGATTCATGTCAACTGCCACATCGCATTCTGCGTAACTCACCATGTGGTTTTAATGTCATTTGTTGCCTTGCAGAGAGATTGCCTTATCAGAAAGCCCAAAATATCATTTCAGTTCTGACGTATTGCAGAAGCAGTTTCATGGATCCTCTGGGTACGCTTAGCAGTGTTTAGTCATAAGATTGCCATACATGCATTGCTTCTGCATGTTATGACACCTGTAGCGACTATTATAACCTTTGAAAAGCTGTGAGACAGTTGAAATTCATATCCTCATATTTCTTCCTGGGGCTTTGTGACAGGTTATAGCAGCTGTCATCATGATGAGCTGTCATGACATCATTTTGTCAACATTATGTAGGCGTTGTGACCCTGGATGAGAAATTTGAAGACTTGATGAATGGATGCAGATACTAAAAAGACTAGTTAAAGTATATTAATGCCTAAAAGACTTAACCGAAATGTTACTGTTTAAATAGAAAAATGGTTTTCCATGTACTGTGGCTATAAATGAAATGTATGGGGTTGTGAAGGATTAGATATCTCTGTTACAGTTGGGACATGGGCCCCAGTTTAATTGGATTTTCTATTCGCTGGGTTTGACCGCGGCCGACAAATGTTGCACCTTGCAGGACTGCAGCTTTGCAGCCTTATCTGTGAATGTAGTGCTGCATGACAAGAGTGAGAGAGGGAGTGAGAGAGAGAGAGAGAGTATGAGAGTGAATGAGTGAATGTTTGAACAAATTTAGATGTATCAATTGCCTAATTACTATTAAGTAGCTAGTTCTGGTAATAGACTGTGAACAATAGCATTGACAATAGCATTGACTAATACATTAGCATTGAGATTAGTATTATATGCATGTATGATATAATATAGTACATACTTTTTTGCTAGCTCTGGGGGGTGTGTAAATATTAATACAATATTTCTCCCAAAACTCAATCCTGCAGAATCATGGTGCTCTGTTGCCATGTGTGTTGGTCAGTCCCAGTAGCTAATGCTGCCTGTTTAACGGTCCCCTCACACTGCAAATATCCGAAACACTCACTGATTGTTCGCGAACACAGGTCCCGGCCGCACTTTTCTTATAACTCCTGGGCTTTTCATTCCCACTGTGACTAAACAGACGCTAAAACAGGCCTGCTAAGCACCGCCCTGGGGACCTTCCCTCGCTTCTCCTCCTGTCCTTCATGTTCTGCATGACCCAGCGTCTTTCTTCAGGGTCCGGCCTGTGTGTGGAGATATCGAGCTAACGCTGGCATCCACCAGGAGTCCAGCGGCTGAGTACCACTCGTGGGCTGAGGCAATCGGGCGACTGCGGGGCAGCTTCCTGATGCCCTGCGGTCAGGGGCAGAAATTCAGCGCCGCAGAAAAAGCCACAATACAGAAGTCACTTTTATTGGCCTTACCTGAGGAGAGGCCTTGTTCCATCAGTCCAGGTCCAGCTTTAAATTGATTTGTTTGCATTTTTGCTTTGTCCGAATACCCCTTGTTGCTACAGCTGTATGAAACCTGGAATAAATCTCTTGATTTGTGTTTTCATAAGCGAAATATTATATAGATTTGCATCAATGCCTCAAAATCTGCGTGCTCTTTAGCCGTGTTTGTTTAAATAGCTTAGAAATTTTAACGGTATGCTCAGCACTTTTTTTCTGTTATTAATATTTTGACATTCGCAATTTCTGGAGTGGAGGTGGAGAAAATATAAACTCAGAGTGGTCATGTAACAGTCAAGGAATACGAGGGTTTCACAGGACCAGGTCCCCCTGTGGTTCACATGCTGTTCCCTCAAGAGCTTCCCATGCACACCGCTTACCGAATTCAAGAGTGTTTTTACTAACACCAAGATGAAGGCTCGCATCTTCTACAGCTTCCTCAATCACCAGATCTAAACATCACTTAACCTTTATGGGAACTTCTGGAGTACGGAGTAGATTGCACACAATTCAGGACTTATCTTCTGACAGCGTTCCAAAAAGGTTTCAAACTGTTCTGAAGCCAAACGATGCGTCTTCTACAGTAGGTCCTTGATATTAATTCATTGTTATGTGTTTTCGTTCTCCTTTAGAGGGGAATTGCAGAATCGCAGTTACTGGCTGCAGTGTGCTCCCCCCCCCCCCACACACATGGCAAAGGTCCATGCTCTTTGCCGTAATGTATGTTAATGAGGAGGTTATGTGAATTTGATTGCCGATGAGTTGAAGGGCACCCTAGCTTCTTGAATGCTCCTGCCACTCGATACCCTATTAGTGTTGAATCACAGATAACTTGGCACACGTCAGGAGAGGTCATCTGCAAATTTGCTGGGACATTGATCCTCAGAGAGGATGCGGTGGGAGTGGCTCCATTTAACACCTTTGGCGCGAGGCCTTGCTGCCTGGTGGGAGTCTGGTCTGAATACGTAAATTTACATCATCATTTTAAAAGGCTTGGAACCGGCAGAGGAGAAAATCTCCACCACTGGGCGGGGACTGTCGTCAATCCCAGCGGTCACTGCTGTGAAACTTCGGTATTACATAGCTCACTTTCCTCCCAACTTTTTGTACCAGTCTCAGTTGGGCTTATCTGAAGCTCAAAGTCTAACGCTGTACTTGACGTGCACAGTTGGCTTTTCCTGTATTTTAATATGGGGAACATCTTTCTGGTTCAGTGGGCAGTGAGTCTTCTCAGCCTGAATCAGGTCTGCTGTTATTGAAAGGAACCTTCCAGGATCTATGTAGCACGGTATATCACTGTCAACCCAGAACCCAATCCTTGAGTTCCTCCATTGAGTTTCTGAGTTCGAATAGAAGTTCCTTGGAAACTGAGAACGGTGAGCGTCACTGACGACAGCTGGCCTCCGGGGCTCGGCAGGACACCCGCGTCCGGAACAATAGCAGACGGCACAATCATTCCAGCGTCTCGGCTGAAGCTTTTATGGGGTTAGCTGGCTCCTTGCCTATTGGGGACTGTGTAAATGTATGCAAATCAGCAGCCACTGTCCTTTACAGGACGTGAGGCCTCTAACATGAGCAACAATGCTGGAATCCATCATTACCGGCATCCTCAGCGAAATTCTGATTAACATTTTGTATGAAGCCTCCACCGAATTGGTTTCGTTGACCCCGGCTGAAGGAAGCCGGGAAGCTTTTTTCATCCACATGACGTGTTTCGCCTCCAATGCTAATCTGATCCGGGAGTCACGGTGACCCGTATTTAATGTGAATGTCACTCATTTAAACTCTCATCTAGAGCTGAATTCCAAAACGCATTTGCCCGTCTGAAAAAATGTAAATAGCTTTTTTTTTATTTTTTTAAATCCCCAGGGAACACAAAAATAAAACCGATCATGTTGAGCTCCACCATCACACGCTTTCAGCTTGGAACAAACCGAAATCTTAATTAGGTGCGGCGTTTTGCTTGTGTTCTTCTCTGTCCTTGACATTCACCGAGTGATGATAACGTGCCTCTGGACACTGTTTTATTTATTTGTTTTTTTGAGGTCCCAGGAAAGAATACATGCTACTGCTCGGTGCAGACAGCTCATTCCGAAACAGGAAGCGGTCAGCAGAGGCACGGGACGCAACGTAAGCAGTGACACGGAAAGCCATTTTGGTATACATCCCAACTTGCTTTTTATCAGTCCTTCTCATGTGACCGAATGGAGATTCTTAAATATAGCGCGGCTTCTCTCCCGCATCCGTTTACCTCATCGGCACCCATGGCTCAGAGCCCAGTTCACACCTTTCGCTTCCTGTGCAGGTCAGTGGGTTCGACAGCTAAACCGGACCGATCCCAGGCCACAACCCTGCTTATCCCCCTTGAATGCTCCAGAGGCCTGGTCCATTTACCACCACTGACTGAACTGGTGATGAAGTCAGGCGTCTTTCACTTGCTTTCAAGGGTTTCAAGGAAACAGCCCCCCCACACACACACACACACACTTTACCCAGGAGAAAAATAGAATTGGCCACTGGCCGTCCAGCTCCCCCTCTGTTATCAGAACAACCACTTTTATTGGTAAAGTTTCTTTGTCCATTGTTCCCTATATGGAAAAAATCTGATGCGATTAATGTAAAGCTGTGTGTCTAAAGTGAGAAGCATCACTCAATGAAATGAGCAAAGTTCAATAGAAATGCAAAAAGGGATAATGAACACGGACTTTATGTTGGCCCATACAGGTAAAGACATTAAGTTTACAAAACCTTTCTGGGAAGCAGCAGTCTCAGTCCTCAGCAGGTTCCTGAATAGTTCTTCTGTATTTGCAAGACTTAACCCATATGACTTAGCAGGTGCATTAAGGTTACAAAGGAATGTTCTGGATTATGGTCTTGAAAACCATTCATTGGAAAGCTAAATGTAAAAGGTGTGTGTGTGTGTGTGTTTATTTTAATTACTGAGCTGATATACTTTTTCCACTGAAAGGAAAGCTATCAGTAAATTGCTAAAAAAAATAAATAAAAAAAATACATCAATTTGACTTAAAAGCCTGACCTTTGGAGTGGTAAATTGTGAATGCAGACGAATATTTGCTGGGCATGTTTGTTAAATACCGTCTTAAAGATCTAAAATCCGGTGCAAAAAAGAGTTATTTCATTGCGTCTCTCTTATTCGCTCTTGGTTATGGGCTTTTGAAAAAGCTATTAGGGTATTAGGGTATGCAGGCAAATCATTACCCTCCACTGGCTGGTATAGTAACATTCTCCAGTGTAGGTACCGTGTACCCAGCATGTGTAAATAGGAGGAAAAGAATCCGTGGAGAATACATTCTGGGTCGGCATAGCAACAGAAGTAATGAACCTCAAAGGAGGTCACCTCATACAGCCATTCTTTGTAATGTGGAACTACAGGAGTGGAGACAGGTTTCAGCACATTTAACACATAGACCAACACCGAACACATAAACCCATTTAAACCACGGAATAAAAATGGACTGTATATGCTAATCTTGAGGTCTACCTGAATCCCAACAAGAAAGACCATATCAAGGGGGGTGGGGTGAGCAAACTTGTGCCTCCCTGCCCTTTGGAGTTCTAGATGGGTGGAGTTTAAAGATCCACAATGTGTCCCATCCAATGAGGTTTCTGCATCGTGAATATGCAGATAACACATTAGCCAGCAAATACCGTCTCCAGTTTTATCACTTTTGACATCAGTGGTCTGGCAAACCCATTTCTGTGCTTTTCAGTGTGGACACAACTTAAAATCAGACGCAATGTCCTTTTCCACACTCTGCTATTTATTGTTCTCTCTGTTTCACGCACTTTTAAACAGCAGAATCTGTTCTGATTTGTTGTGAAAAATGAATAGATGAAGTGTCATTTAGGTCCTCGATTTACATATCTAGATATTTCCCTGTAGATCTCCATGCACCCTGGCATCCCGAACAGGCTGTAGCCCAGCCTTGTGCCCTATGCAGCTTGGATAGACCCTAGCCCCTCCCTCCACAAAAATCATAACGCCGATATGCATTTTACGAATGCGTGGATTTTCGCGTCCTTCAATAGTACAGTGCCTTTAAAATTGCTGCACAAGTTCAGTTAATATACCCAGGCCTGAACTTGCCATCAGTAGTACTGGGAGATTTGTCCCGGCCTGCCATTCAGAGCAGACTTTTAAATAACCAAATGGTAAGACGGTGTACGTTCCCACCCTCCCCCGCAGTTTGTGGCATGATCTGACTGTCATGATCCCACAGTGCTGTGAGCCCCACGTACAGATATGGTATCGATGTCGTTTGTAGATAAATCAATCATAATGTGTGTTTTAGTTAAATAGCTAATTTGCGCTACATCTGTGAAACCGAATCAAAGCAAAGGAGAGGTGAATCTAAGAGTGCAAGACTGATGAAAAGAGAATCGGTGGAAATGGAAGGTGAGGAATGCTTTGAAATGACTGACGCGTCAGGAATAACGTTATCAGAGATGCCGTCAGTGACGGATGCTTGTGACTCGGATGGCCAGCCGTCCTTCTCTACTCTGGTGTTTTGCCTCGATGTCCTTCATCCGGCAAAAGGTCTAGACAGAGGTCGATTTGTCCTTTTCACCATCGATTTGTAATTTTTAATACGGCTACTTACCAAATAAATCATTCCACACACTTGGATAGATCAAAATGATTTTGTACCTAAATTACAACGCTTCTGCTGAAAAACAGTCCAGTTGCCGTCATGTGAGTGAAAATGAACGAACGAACGCAAGGTACCCGGATCACTGTTCCGTCATCGTGTTTAGCGGCTGTAAGTCCTGTTATTCACTCAGTGATGCACCTGTCAGATCAATGATGTTGCGTTTCGTTGGTCAATATCACACGGCCTCCTGATTCTATTTGCTGTGGATGATGCCATTCAGAATGCCTAAATGAAAAGATCCTTACAATTCCGAGTGGTCTAAATAAGCCATTCATTATGAAGGGTAAGATAATGAATTCCATGCCTTCTGCACACTTTGTGATGTGGACATGTGATGTGGACACTGTTCAGTAACCACTGGCAGGGCTGCATTAGAGTTAATCTTCACTTTAAAATGATCGCAGCTTTTTAACTTTTTTTTTGTGGGGGGGGGGGGGGGTTGGCTGGCAACCTGGTGACGCTACAATGCTACTTTAGACTTTTCTAGAAAATTGGATTTCTTATGCTGCTCCAAACACACTATGCTGTGCCGTTATAAAAATCTACTAAAAATATTTTTGCTACAGGAGAAATAAAATATTTTTGAAATATAGCCAGGAAAACAAAGTTTTATATAAATCCTGGAGCCGTTCATTTTTCTCTAGCCAATTCTTCGCATGCTGATGGGAATCTAAGTCCCAAAAAAGATATAAGGTTGTCTCTCTGATTATGCAACATTTACAGCATATGGATGTCAGTTTAAATAGATCAATTATTTAAAGTCAGCTGAAATACTTCCTTTGGCAGTCAATAATCACATCAGAATATCGAATATCAAAAATATCGACACTTTGTAGTCTCCATGCACTTAATAGAATTCATAACTTGATCTGAGTGTGACATTCTGCAAATAATGCGTCGGTTCTCTGTACAGGATGAGTTTGATGTGATTTCCTTTGGGCATGTAAGAATTTGTCTGGTGATTAACTTGTTATAGATTTAAATTAGAGTACAGGTGGACATTTTTACAGTTCAAAACGTAAGCTCCTTCTGAATAGGACAGAGGTGAATACATGCGATGCCTGGGACTATGGGGCGTAATGTTTGTGCTGACTCCATGGATGTTGGTATTCAGGCGGAATTCCCCTTTAATTGGGCCACATTCCCGTCATGCCTCCAGTGACCAGCCCAGGGTTCCCCTGCTGCGCTTCCCACTGCTCCAACCTCCATGCGGATTATGGTAATTCCCTAATCCGTTACACGACCAGGTGGATTGTGGGAGACAGCATGTAACACCGCTTACGTGGTCCTCTATACGACCTTCAGGGAGGCCATGGATTCTAAATCCAAAATGGGCTTACGTGTGTCAGAGCTCCGCCGAGTGTTTGGAAGACAAAAAATTATAAAATTCAGTGGTGCGATTCAGCATATATAGCTGAACGAGTTAAGTGGTGATATTAAATGGCTGAACCTACCTTTTTATCAGTACGGAGTCATCAAGATGCGGCTGGGGGGGGTCTTCGGAGCCTGAACAGGACCATGTAGCCACACCCAGGGTGGGGGGAGCTTTTACTACAAGCAGAGGATACCATGATAAAACCACTGAGTGCTGCAAAAACAAAAATGATAAATTATGTTGGGAATCTGGAATTCACTGCAAACGCCCTGCATGCTTTTATTCTGATCTCCTAGCTAGCAAACGTACCGCGCAGAACCAGCATGGAGAACCAGCAGAACCAGCATGCAGAACCAGCATGGAGCCTTTCTCTTTCCTTTTTTTCCCCTCTGTCTTTTACAGTTTATCTTCCTAGAACATATGGGATGGATTCCCCGTTCCCCTCTATTATCTCATCTTCATGGTTACAAGAAGGTCCAGGAACTGCTGATTGAGTCAGCAAGAGACCTGTGGATGTGGGTGTGGCTGCTTTTGGAGGGGGGGGGGGGGTTCGGTGTGGGGGCGGAGGAGGGCGATAAATCCTTCCTCCGTGAGAAATGAAACCCTGTCATTCCCCTTCTTGTTTTCAGCACTTTGATCAAGCCTGTCTGTAATTAGAGCCTGTGCAGGACATGACAGCCCCACAGACTGTGAAACCCAGCAGAGCAGGGACCCCTTTAGATCTGCCTTGGAAAATCCAGTAATGCAAGGTGTCGGAATTATTCCCCGGAAATGCCCCTATTCCCACCCGTACATCATTTCACTGTCTTGTGGGTAATAAAGATTTCATGTATTCATTTTACTCTGGGAAGAAGAACACATTATATAATGATTTGACATTTCTTTCCTTTTTTAAACTGTCAAAAAGTCCTAAGATCTAAATATCAAGTTGAGTGTCAAGAGTGAAGAGCCGTGAAGCCAGGATCCAGACTTAGCCGAACCTATATCGCTTCCAGCGGGAAATGTGTCCCTTCCCAATAAAGTGGAGCTTTGATTCACTGAATGATGAATTAATTGATTAAATAATTATCCCCATATGGGAACAGGCAGTAACTAAGATTAAGGACACAGTCTTGCGTCTTTGTAACCCTTTGTTTACCAGTAGGAAGATACTGCTGGCCGAGACATCGTAGGGAAAGGTCTCCATCCGCATTGAGCAAATCTGTCAACATTTGATATTTACATCTTCCATAACTGGGCAGCCAGTGTAGGCATGAATTCATACATAATATATCACTGTGAACAGAACTTTTCTATTGTCACCCTCAGTGAGAGTACAGTTATCAAAATGGTATATTAATGATACATTACATTAAAAAATGGTATATTAATGATACATTACATTAAAAAATGGGCAAATAATACTTTTGAAATTTACCAGTGACAATTTTTTTTTTACCCACGGAATGTTCAACATGGTCAATAGACTGTTTTGACCGGAACACTTGCCTAGAACCATAACCAGCTTCTCTATGGAATGATAAGGTATCACCAACATCGGCCTCTCTGGTGGACCAATGGTGCCGTTACGGTGTGTGTGACAGGAAGCGGAGGATAGGAGTCTTCTGTCCCCTTTCATTTGCTTAACAGAACGGATGGGGGGTTTTTTCCTGAAACTGATATCATGGAGTGAGCTGTGGGACACTGGAGAAAAAAAAAATTATTTGGAGTTGAAGAAAAGGCCGGCTGTTATTGGCTGTCTGCCAAGGATGAGGTTACCGCACGTAAGACTGTCAACCACAGACAGTTTGAAATGTTGCCACGGGAACGGCTGGGTACTAAAAGCGACGAGGACGTCGAAGATGCATATCGGTGCCTGTCAGCACCACGGGCGAATCTCAGTTACTTGCAGATCTTAACAAGTAAAGTTTGAATTTTGTGTTAAACATAATGAAATGAATACAAAGGCAGTTTTTGACTAATATTGCCGGTTGCCGTAGCTTCTCACCTCTTCACATTTGTTATGCTAAGTATGTGAGCCCACTTTTCCCTGTTCACTTATAACCCAGCGGAAATGCCCTCTCGAAGGGCGTTTTTGATTACTGCTGTTATTTTGCTCCTAAACCTGTGCAACTTATTGTGTCACCCATTGATTTTAGTGGAAAAATTCAGTTCAGGTGCCTTTTCCATGTGATCCCTCCCTCGGATTTGAACCAACAGCCGACCTTATAATAAGGCCAATTTCAAAGGCACAGAGTTATGCAATAAAAGTTCTCCTGCCCTTTATTACCTTTCCATACATACATACATACACATGTATAACACTTTACATTAACGGCACCTTCATAATGCCTTTATAATACATTCGTAGAACATTCATTGCCATTTCATAATGCAGTCATAGAACATTCATATGCAGCATGTATGTATACCTTAACATCCTAACATCCCTTAACAACTTTAATATACATTAATAACAAACATTATAGTCATATAATTATCTAATATTTGTTGTAAGTGTATATTAAAGCTATTAAGGTATGTTAGGGTGTTAATGCATACTTGCATGCTGCTTATGCATGTTCTATGAATGCATTATGAAATGGCAATGAATGTTCTACGAATGTATTATAAAGGCATTATGAAGGTGCAGTTAACACCCACACGCACACATACAGGTTGGTAATTATATCTTTGTGGGGACTCTCTATTCACTGCTGTGGGGAAAACTTTAATCCCAACATGAGGATCTTAACCCCTACCTAGCCCTAATCTTAACCATAAGTAACCAAACCAAATGTGAGACTTTTGGCATTTTTACTTTGGCATTCACAGATCTTTGTGGGGACCTGAAAAATGGTCCCCACAACGTCAAAAAAAATAACAACACATTGTGGGGTACATTTGTTCCCTATAATGTTATATAAACCTTATCCAAAAAAACTCACACACTCACACACACGCACACACACACACACAATAAATCCAAAGATATTTTTAAAAATACAGTGTTGGATAAGATGTTAAATCCTTTTGCCATTAATAGTTTTCCAATTCAGCTACAGCAGTGTTGTACAACACAAAACTGTTACGTTTTCATTGTTGATCAATAAATGCTATTTAGCACTTTAAAGCGACACAAAGTAGTAATCAGGTTTAAAGATCTCTTTTTGTAACCTCTCCAATCGATCGGCCGTTTCAAGCGTCTTGTTTATACTGCTACTTTAATTTTCGTTTAACAGCTTGTTAATGGTCAACTCCCAAAGTTTCAGAGTGCCGCTGCAAACAATTTCTGTTTGTGTATCTTTTTCAATCATGGATGAGATGTGCGGCAGCTTGTGTTTTTATCTTCTGTGCTGAATCTTGTTGCAAACGTGGGCTGCGATCGGGTGGGCTGTGATTTCAGAGAGGAACATTTAGTGTCAAATCCAAACTAGACATACAGAATTTGAATTAAATGATAGAAATCTCGAGCCTCTTTGCGTTTAGGTAAAGAAGGGTTTTCCTGTCTCAGGTATTTTTTCTGATACACTTTCTTAGTTACGTTTTTAAAATGCAGAATTATGTATATGTTCTGTATCTCAAGGGATGAGTGTAACTTTTAAATACTATCAATTACTTCATAATATGCATTGAATACTTTTAACTGCTGTTCTTAACAAGAGTCCCTGTGACTCACAGAGATACAGGTAATTCACATTTTAAAATATTATTAGCTGTTGGAGAACATGTTGACCAAACCTTATTTGTTGTGAGAGCAGTAATTTATATGTATGTTTTCAATCAGGTCGCAGTCATTTCTGCTTATGGCTTATTGAGCTGTTTGCATGGTGATGTCGCTCACTGGCCCACTTTTGTTTACACCCTACCTGCCCGTGGCAGTGATTATGCAAAACATCTGCTAATCCGCAAAATCTGAAGGATTCTCAGGCTCAGAGTCACAGGAGGTTAACACTAGGATGGACGCCGGACATTTCACTGAATCCATGGAGAAAACTGCCTTGGCTGGCTTGCTAAATTTGCATCTGGTTAGCATTTGCTATGGGTCATGTCTCACAGTAAGTCATATTGTCAAGGTAATATTCATGAACAGCCAGCAGGTGGTGCTTTTGTTGAAGAACCAGGTGTCCAGGCTGCCACCTGAAGAAGGGAACTTGCTGCTGTAGGACTGTGGCCGATATTTAACTGCATTTTCTACAGCGGTATGGTGTTGCATCCCAGTAAATGTGTGAATGTGTGTGAGGCAGGATGCAGCGATCCTGGTGGTTATATTGGCTGCCCCTGTATACAAGTGATTTTTTGTAAAACCACCTTTCAATAAACAAACACTTAATCAGGAAAAGTATTATAAATCCACAAAACGGCTTTATAGTAGATCTTATGTAACATATTGTTATGGTTTTAAAATCTGCTTTAAAGGCTTTGCATCGGTTTTGTATTTCACATCCTTTTCGCTTGTCTTTGTAGTCGTCCTCTGTGGTTTTACTTGCGTGGTCAGTAATGGGAAGTCCAAAGGCTCTGCATGTGCATTAACATAAACGTCCACCTCTAAAATTCCACAACATTGATTACAAAAGTCCGCCTCAATATTTCTGAAACACATATTGTAAAAACGAAAGTGCTTTCTGAAGAATATTACCTGTTTAGATAATTTAGATACTGGTGCACTTATTTCTCGGGGCGTGCTACCTCGCTCCCAGGTGTTTTAGCGGTTGGCTAATGTACTATGCGGATTTAACGCAGTAAGTGCTTTAAAACAGCATTTGATTAGCCTTTTTTTAGCAAGCCTCTGTGTACTATTTCCTGCATTGCTCCCCTGATCGTCAAAACTCAGATCTGTCAGTTCTTTGATTGCCTCTGTCATGCAAATTCACTTCACGGCACAACTGGTGTGTCACCACATGGAAGGCAAAGCTGAACACAGAAAATACTAGTAAAGGACGTGACTTACAGCAGAATGAATCTAAGTCTCACGAAAATCCCACAAATAAATCACATATACACATCTTTCGGAAGTACTTGGATTGGCACTTCCAGGATCATGCTTTTAAAGAAATAAATTACTCGCCAACTGGGTTTTTATAGTGTTAATATTCTTAGCTGTGGTCTATTAAACCCGTATTAGAATGTCTTCACTAATGAGACCTCTAAGCACTTATGTAAGTCGCGCTGGCTAAGGGTGTCTGCCAAATGCCATAAATGTATATATGATACTATATGTATGTGATTTACTTGTGAGATTTTCAGTACAATGCACACATAGAAGCCTCCCTGTTGTGACTAAGTCAGAAAGAAAAGACCCACTCTGGAGTGAGAGGTAAGCAGCATGCACTGAGTACAGTGCGTTGCCACATGACAAGCCACCCGAGGAATGAGCACCCGAGTGCAACCATGTGGTGGATGATACCTCCTGGTAGCTGGAGAGCCAATCCTGCCACCAACCCTTCAGTTTTTCCCCTGTAAGTTGGAGGACCTCCTTTCAGGGCTGGATCTAGATTAATATTATACCCAGAATGAAGCAATTACAGGTTAAGGGCTTTGCTCAAGGGCCCAATAAAGTAGAATCACTCCAGGCATTCACGGGATTTGAACCAGCAACCTTCCAGGTGCTGGCACAGATCCCTAGTATCAGAACCCCACTGCACTTCCCCACAAATTTTTTTTACAAAACTTGAAGAAGAAAGACTACATCATCTAGACATGAAACCATTTAATTTGATTACACCACCGAGAGACACAAAGTCATTAAATGGTGCACGATTTTCAAAAGTAGGAAAGCGAGAATATAACAGGCCATTTATTTAAACTTTAGTGTCTGCTGGAAATAAGCAGAAAGTTTGGCATAAGGAGCATAGAACTGTTTAGGAATGAAAAACACTCCTGATACGAAGTCCACTGAGACGGTTCCCTATAACACGAACAAGGTTGTCCACCCAAACATTTCAAGAACTCTTGTCCCGGTAGGGAACTTACCTGGAAGTTCTGATGAGCTGGTGCAACACCATTAAAGAATGAAACTGAAAATGTGTCTAAGTGTGTTTCTGAGCAAAACCTTTGTGAATAGGGCCCTTGTTGGTAAATTACCAGTATAATTCAGCATAAATACCATTTCCTGTAATAAAACAACTGCTGACATGATTTAATTAGATGTCCAGGTAAGTGGGCGCAAGCTTGCAGTTCTATATTTACTCTCTAGCTCTAACATTACCAAGACCCCCATTTGGTCACATTAATAGGACGTTGTGTTGATAAGAAATCTTCGTATGTGTTAACAAGATGCTAATGATTGCACCCCTTCTGGGAATTGCTGGCGTATGAGAGGGACCGTCTTTTTGTTGCTGTATGGCAAAGTAAATGAATAAATATATTAATTCGCAGTAAATTTGCACATTTCAGCATGTTGTACCTTTATAGATTTGGAATTTGTCCAGAATGTCAGCTGTATCAGCTGATGTCCGTCAGATAAGTTCTGTTGATAGTTACATTTCATCCTCTGATTAAGTCATTTAGATGTTGTTATTTTTTTTCTCTGTGCATTTCCACTGAGAAATGTAAGGGCACCAGGAAGCAAGATGCTTTGTATGAGCTGACTGAATGCGGATTTATATGTGGGTATGCCCTTTTAGAAACAGTCAGTCCTGGTTTGGTTGGGGGTAAATATGCTTGATTCTTGCTATGCACTTTTTAAGGTCAATTTGCAGAAAAAGAGCTGAAATCTCAACAGAAAATGGGTTTTCCGTGGAGCAGAAAACCCCATTCAGGGAAATATTTGTTTGCAGATTGGTGATTGTGTGACCTGAAGTTCAAAGCCTGGTGGTTCGTGAAAGCATGGAATGTAAACTTGTGTGATTTTAGCCCTTGTCAGTGCGATTGAGAAGCGATTAAAATATTCAGTGAAAGCTGTCGTGGGAAGAGCAGTGGCTGGACAGGTGATCTGCTGCATTAGTTGGAAATTGCAGTTCATTTGCACTGTTCTTTCTGATAGAACGGAGGAAGGGCGCAGCTATTTCCTGCAGGATAAGACAGGGATTGTGTAAGTAATGGAACAGGAGCGTTTGAAGTGCTACCAAGACCATGGACAAAATTCTAAGAGTCTAAGGAGGTTGTTAGCTTGTGGGTCATGGTATGTGCACACAGCCCCGAGCCTGGCGGGAGGGCACCAGTGCCAAGGTTTAAATAGGCTGCCAGTGGGGCAGGTGTGAGATACTCCTGGGTACTGTAGAAAGGGAGCAGGGTCCCTGCAGTGTTTCCTCATTGTAAAACCTTCACAAGACATACAGCCTCGGAGAAAATGGCATTTAGTGTGATCCCGGAGCCGAACTGGGAAATGTGCTCATAAGGGGTAACGTGGGGCCTAGAGGAACCAAGAAAAGTCGAGCAACACGCTGGCTAGGGTAGTAATGGAAGACCAGAGAATATAACAGCTAAGGTCAGGGGATACCGGCCTGCTGGTTTAACCTACTGCCCATTGGTTATTTTTTTGGTTCCTATTGGAATAGAACACTGTAATCTCACCTACAATGCATTTAAAAGACTCTTTTTCCCAGAATCCATCTAAAGTGGGAGGAGCGATGGGTTTGATGCTTGAGCAGAGCAGGAAATGCTAAAATACTAGTAATACAAATACAAATACTAGTTCCCTGTACTTTTTAAAACCTTTACAGATAAGTGCACAGTACCGTGCACTGGCATGCAGATTGTGCAGCTCCATTTTAAATCTTATTGGCAAAGTGGGCTATTGTTCATGGGTGAATTTTATTCACGGTGCTAAAACATACATTAATATACGCAAATCTGTCACCATCTCACAACTGCATACTGTGTCAAACTCTCTGAGTAACCTTTTTTTAACTCTGTTAACACCATGTAGGAAAATGCAGGTTAGATGCGTGAGAGGTAGAATAATTAAAGCTCTTTTTTAATAGAAGTGTCATTTTCAAGCTTTATGTTCTGTGAATTTTTGCGCATCAGTGAGATTCCTCAGCACTCCCTCTGCATGCACTTCCGTGACTGTTGATCAGAGCATCACTGTAGCATCACTATAAGGAACATTATGTTTGTGTCTCACTGCATCCAGACAAGATACTGAAAATGAAAAACAAATGCAGGTGGGCGCCTGAAATACTGATTGGTTTAGAGGATGGGTCATGTGACCCTAACTCCCATTAGCCTTTGGGCGGACAGGGCCCCGCGACCGTAATCAGCAGGGCGGCAGGCGAGTCTCTCATGTTTCCACTTACTGCTGCCACTGCGGACGTGAGGTAATTTATATATATATATGCTGGCAATTATGACAATAAAGCGAGAATGAAAACAAACCAGTCCGCTGGGAACGCAGTGCGTCACGCCAGCCTGGTGTGTTAGACGATAAAGCGCTAAGCGGCCGTTGCCTTGCAGTGATTTTATGCCACAGCGGCGTGTATGATGGGCTGTGCTTGGCGGCCTCCAGTGCGGCGGTAGGAGGTGCCCCAGTTAAAGCTGCGCTATCAAGGAACTGCGCAGCTGCTCCAGCTGCCAGCCCTCCAGTGAGTGATTGCAGATCTTAGACGTGCTCGATGCACTGGCTGACCCCGCTGTCCCTGATGGGGACACTGGAGGTCTACTGACACCCCGGAGCCAGATGAACTTCCCAGAAAGCCTTGGATGATGCTGAAGAGTGTGTGTGTGTGTGTGTGTATGTGGATTAGGTTTATATTACATGTTGGAGACCAGATGTCCCCTACAATGTAATAAAAACCTGTTTTTTTTTACATTTAGGGGACCATTTTTCGTGTCCCCACAAAGATCTAAGAATGCAATCAAAAAAGTAAAAATGTCACATATTTTGTTTGGTTACTTATGGTTATGGTTAAGGTTAGGGCTGGGTAGGGTTAGGGTTGTCATAGTTAGGATTACAGTTATGGCCATAGAAATTAATGGATGGTCCCCACAAATATTTGAATACAAACAATGTGTATGTATTATATATGTGTGTATGTATTATACTTACGTGTGTATGTATTATATATGTGTGTATGTATTATACTTATGTGTGTATGTATTATATATGTGTGTATGTATTATATATGTGTGTATGTATTATACTTATGTGTGTATGTATTATATATGTGTGTATGTATTATACTTATGTGTGTATGTATTATATATGTGTGTATGTATTATACTTAGTTGTGTATGTATTATATATGTGTGTATGTATTATATATGTGTGTATGTATTATACTTATGTGTGTATGTATTATATATGTGTGTCTGCTTCCACACTGCAATGGCCTCTTCTTTCACTAAATGGATGCCACGTGACGGCATCCTCTTCTGCGAGAATTCATAAAAGCAACAGTATTGCTTTTATGTTGTACTCCCGAAGGAAAATCGTTACCAAATGACACTCAACAGGTAACGTTTGGAGCAAATGGGCTCATCATTGTGGTCAGTAAAATGTTTATCATTATATAGGTTAGGCAACCCACCCACTGCCACTGTAGGATGTGTTATTTTGACCAGCGACCATTAAACAAAAAACATTTCCTACCTTTTATTGTTGTCCAAATTCTAATTTCATTGTTAGTACATCGACACTGACCATACAATAATTCATTCGATGTTAAGACAATGATGTTATGTTGTATGTGTTTATTGTAACATCGTCTAGGTGTATTAGCCATTTCTAGACTTCAGCGGACTGGAGAACGGCGTCATCATTGTTTTACAGACTTAATGTTACGAGTTTGTGTTGATGTCCCCCATCAGCCTGATACATTGTGCTTATGATTGCTTGTTTGATCGAGCATGTCCAAACACTGCATCGATATCAGCAAGAAATTTAATTATCATTCAGAGTAGGCTACAAATATTTATCCAACTGCAAATTGTCATTCCATTGTTTGTATTTTAAATGTGAAAACTGAAAACTAATGAGGTTGGAAATGTGTTTGTGTTAGTAGGCATTAAACAAAATCTTTAGTAAATGAATAAAAAGCCCAGAGCTCATCTGGATGTAGTATGTCGGGGGCGGGGGGGGGGGGTGTCCAGCTATGGAATCCATATACCATGTTCCACTGATCCGTTTCCTGTAGCTCTAGGTTCAATTTATACACATTTATCATATATTATTATTATACATGAATTATTATTAATATTATTAGGGGTTCAAGGATCTGCGAATCTTATAATAATAATAATAATTATTATTATCATTGGGGGCGGCATGGTGGTGCAGTGGTTAGCACTGTCGCCTCACACCTCTGGGACCCGGGTTCGAGTCTCCGCCTGGGTCACATGTATGCGGAGTTTGCATGTTCTCCCCGTGTCGTCGTGGGGTTTCCTCCGGGTACTCCGGTTTCCCCCCACAGTCCAAAAACATGCTGAGGCTAATTGGAGTTGCTGAATTGCCCGTAGGTGTGCATGTGTGAGTGAATGGTGTGTGAGTGTGCCCTGCGATGGGCTGGCCCCCCATCCTGGGTTGTTCCCTGCCTCGTGCCCATTGATTCCGGGATAGGCTCCGGACCCCCCGCGACCCAATAGGATAAGCGGTTTGGAAAATGGATGGATGGATGGATGGATTATTATCATTATTACTGCTACTGTAGAGCTTATTTTGATGCTTCTTTTAAGGGAAATGTTCCTGATCAGAACTGTCCAGAATGATTTCATGATTTTTCAGTGACTGACCCCTCGATTGAGCCATTCCTGTCCCTTATCTATTTGTTTGTTCGCATCTCTGTTTGTTCATCCATCCATCCATTTTCCAAACCGCTTATCCTACTGGGTCGCGGGGGTTCCGGAGCCTATCCCGGAAGCAATGGGCACGAGGCAGGAAGCAACCCAGGATGGGGGGCCAGCCCATTGCAGTGCACACTCATACACCATTCATTCACACATGCACACGGACGGGCAATTTAGTAACAATTAGCCTCAGCATGTTTTTGGACTGTGGGTGGAAACCAGAGTACCTGGAGGAAACCCCACGACGACATGGGGAGAACATGCAAACTCCACACACATAACCCAGGCAGAGACTCGAACCTGGGACCCAGAGGTGTGAGGCAACAGTGCTAACCACTGCACCACCATGCCGCCCCTCTGTTTGTTAATTTATAGAAAATAACATTCTACCAGCCAAGACATGCGTTTTAAGTTGCAGAGTGGGACACTGACTCTATTTAAGAGTCTTCCCTGAAAAAAACACAGCACTCTGAATGCAAAATAAAATTGTTTAGAAAATACAGCTTCACGGACAGCGCCTCTCTCTGGCTCTACTGCACAATGCATAACAAGTGAATTCCCATTCTTTAAAATTTCTGTATTTATAACTTAATGAAAAATTCAATGAATGAATCCGAATATACTGTCAAAATAGTAATTACTTTTTTTTTAGATAATTATTTCAACAACACAATTAGCTGTTTAAATATATTCATGTTGTTTAACATCAACAAAATAAAGACAAGCGACGTTTGTTTTGTATTTAGGGAGGAGTGTGTCACTCAGCCTTCCAGCACCCTGTGTCCGTGTTTGAACAGCCAGCAGAGGAATGTCACCATTTGGCCCCTGAGCGAGGCCCTTAAGCCCCAATTGCTCCAGGAATTGCCTGACCCAGCTCTCTCAATTGTATGTCTCTTTGGATAAAAGGTATCTGCAAAATAATGAAACAAAAATACAGTCTCGTTAATAACTGTATTTTGTATAGTTTAATTGAATGTGGGAAAAAAAACTCGGATGTCATTCCTCATTGTCTCATTATGTTTTTCTGAAATGGGCTGTAATGTTTCTCTGTTTTGATCAGGCTTACTGCAGGCTATGTGTCATTAACAAGTCCCTGTGCTTGATAGAGAGTTGTAATACATGTCTCTTAGACTCTGGAAGCTGTTATCCATGCTTATTAATTTAACGAGCATATCCTCTGTCATTTAACTGCATAGCTGGCTTAATAGGCTAATCACTTTTGGACTATGTTTACAATTTACTTAATTCGTTTAAATTTCGTAATATTAAATTAATGATATCTAAAAGTGGAAACCATGTAACATTTAGATTAAAACAGCTTTAATTGGTTTTAGAAAAAAAAAAAAAGATGGTTAAAAGACAAAGGGCTATTAAGTTAATCTTGCATTAATCTAGAAACTAAAGTCGAGAGACAGAAAAACTGACACCATGAGATGTTAAGCACCAAAAATCACACCAGGGCACTAGTGTGTATAACTGGCCAGTTACTTAAGATTTATTTTTCATCACCATCAGGAAATCCGGATTTTACAAGCGATGCGGTGTGATGCACAGAGGCACGTGTCACTGAAGGCGTCCCTTTGAACTGCATCGCCATGCAAGTGGCTGCAGATTAGAAATGTCATTTTCAAAGCCCCAGGCGCATTTTCCGACGCGCTGCCCATGAAGGAGATTCGGCCCAAACTGTCACATGGGGATTCCAGGCTGGGGAGTAACCGTACAGAGGCAGAAGTGGCGTATAGAATATAAAACATGGCTGTTTTAGATCCCACTGACATTGTAATGAGCGGCTTCCTCCACCCCCCCGCTGACCCACCCCCCCCGACACCTGCAGTAATTCAGTGGGCTCGCTTTCCCCATCGACGGTCTGCCCTTTGTTCAATTCACAAACATAAAAGATAGCATATTAAAAGGTAGAGTGGATAAACCCTGATAATCCACATTCCCGTTCAGGGGGCGGCGATTGACAGTCCGATAATGGATGAGGCACGACCGCTATCTTATCAGTGATTATGTTCGACGTGCATATATACAGTATGACGCTTCCTGTGAAATGGTCGCTTTCCCCCGACTTTGCCTGTGATTGTTTCCGGAACACAGGGAGGCACATCTGCACCTGGTGCCCTGAGACGGTACGTCTGTGGCTCCTGCAGGAGCACTCAGGGCTACCAGACGAGGCGCCAGTATACTCTACATCAACTGGTTACTTCTTTATGTCGTCGATTTTATTTGCATTATTTCATTTGCTAAGCAGACACTTTTATTATCAGTTTGTCCGTATCATAGGGCAGCCCTCTTTACGGTTTCACATTGGGTCTGTTTAAGCAGATGTATTTATCCAATGACTTAAAAATGTCAGCGAGGGTCTTTGTCATATAGATCTTTGTCATATGTGTCTTTGTTATATGTTAAACTGCTATTTAGTATTTAATCCTTAATGTGAAACATATTGGGATGCTTCTACTGAGCAGGACCCCTTGTCTATGAATCGTACAATATCAATGTTATTTCTGGCAATCCTAAATATAGACGAAATCATCAGATTTGCAGTTACAGCCAGCCCACCCCCCTCCCAACCATATTTCACAACAGTTTATGTTATTATTCTTGCGACTGATCATGATCAAGTAGCAGTAGGCAGAGGTCGGTAATTTAGGTCCAGAGAGTAAAACTCCAGACCAAGGTTTTGTTTCAACCAACCAGCTGAGTATAAAAAGTCACGGTCACAGAGGACTCAACTGGTTGGTTGAAACGAAATCTTGGACTAGACTTGTACGCTCTGGAACTGGACTACCTACCTCTGCCGAGAGGCAAGTAGCATGAAGACTGTGGGAGTAAATGGGTGTCATGTCATAAGGACACAGGAAAATAACCTGCGGAGTCCACATGCCCCCCAGCAGGGGGCACTGCAGGGCATGGATCCCCAGGCAAATTTTCATTGGGGGGCAGAATTTCTAGCTATGCACCAAGCTCTAGCTAGTAAGACAGGAGAGAGCACAAGCCACCAAAGCACCCCCTCCTCCCCCTCCAACTAGAGAAGTGTAAATATATACTGTAGAATTTTGCTAAGACTACAATCATCTGCTAATTACGCACATAATGAAGTGTTTGCTGTTCTTTACACATTTACGAGGGCTTGCTGTGGGTCTGCACTGTGGACCTTCTCCCACACCCTGGCACGTGCCTCACTAAAGCTAAAGATACATTAACTATGCAAATTACTGGCCATGTTACACTATCTGTTTAGAGAGGTTGAAGGTCTGTGGTGTATCCAGATTTAATTAGTAACCTACACACTTATTAAGGTTACATGTGTATTTTGCTGAGGATGCTAATATATGCATTTATTTTCACAGTTTCCAGCAAATCTGTTGGGGGTGTTTGGACCATTAGAGCTCTTATCTACTATTTTATGACAAGACTTGGTTTGAGGTCACTGCCCGAATTCCCAAAGATGGTCGTAGCTTCTAATTGCAATGCGAAAGCAAATACCTTGATATGCCTTTGACTCACCAATCAGTCACTATCACATCTTCTTTGCATCTCGGAGGGATTCTCCTTTCCACGCTGACATGATCCATTCCGCCAGCTTCCGGAAAGAGGCTGCCATGTCCCGCAATCCACCCAGTCGCTGGAAGACTTGTGCCGATGTTTGTGAGACCTGTCATTTCCCCTTTCCTTTTGGAGAACCTGAAAGCGTTCATCGCATGGACGTAGGTAACCATGCGGCTTTTCCCTCCCTATCCGAGGCTAATTAACTCCGATGTTGGTGGTGGCATGTTTGGGATCAGGTGCCTGAACACACCCAAAGTCCTACTGAACACTTGGAAGCCATCACAGCTCAACTGTTCATACCAAGACTCTGCTGTCTATCTCCTGTTACGTAAGGGGGAAAATTGGCCGGTTGCTCATACATATTATTATCTCTCTCCAGATTTAACCCTCCTGGACCCCCTGCATGAATGCAGTGCAATTTCTTTAGAATAAATTATCCAATTTAAAAGGTTGTGTCATTCATGCGGTAATAAAGAGGGATCATAAAATGACATACAATGGGGAAAAAAATCATACTATACATTTTTGATTATTGACTGACATTTTAATTGTATTATGATTAGTCAGTGTTTTCTTTTTGCAGCTTTACAGTCTTTAGCCGGATTGTGTATCGCATGCAGTATAAGACTTGTATTTGTTTTGAAATGATTCATTTGCCAAGACTGTCTCCCCTGAGCAAATTAAGATGATTAACTAAACAGCTGTCAGCAACTAAAATCGCTTCATCAGTATCTAATGAATTAACCATTATTTATGTCTGTAACTTCTGTCCAGTCAAGTGCCTTACAGTAATATCCTACATAGCCACGTCGGCATATATCTGACAAAGGAAAAGTATTCAGTCAATGATTGTAATCGACACAAACTGGTAACAGATCATCAGTTTAGGGATTAGGTTTAAACCTTGAAAATCCCATTATACCAGTTCACTTAGTTTAGCAGAACAAAGTGGTTTCTTTGTTTCTAAACAAACAGATTTTTAGTGGTCATTTATCAGTTTGAATCAGACATATTTGTACATTACCGTATGTCCTCTGATATATGGTAAAGGCAAGGCAAGGAGATGCACGGCTTTCATGAGCTTTCCGTCAGTTCTCCACAGAGGCCTTTGCTGTCGATATCTCTCATTGATTCCTGCTTGCTGTCGACCCAGACTGCGGTTGTGTCAATTCGCTCTTCTTGCTGTGGTTTTTGTGAATCACAGCTGTCACGTGACCAGCTGCATCTCACGCTCTAGCGATGTGGATGCACCCTTCTCACCTTTCTTCGTTTGAAGACACAGTGCAAAAGTGCAGCGAAAAGAGCGAAATAACACCAATTTGCTGTCAGTTTATTAAGGTTTCACTTAGTTTGGATTTACAGAGTTTTTGCTTTTCTGTTTGCTGAAGCTAGAGTGATCAGATAATCCGGGTCAGGGAGGAGACTTTGAGCTAGGACAGGATTTGTAACCGTCAGTTCAAATAAAAGGACCTGGATTTCACTAATTTCACAAATTTTTCGCTGTGTGCTGATCAGTCAGTCTCCTATAATCATGCACGTGTCACTAATGTTAATGTGAAAGAGCTGGATGAGTCTGTCAACCAAAGAAACAAATCAGTCAAAGTAGAAGAAAAAGCAAACTATTTAGCGGAACACAGGAGCCTTTCAGTTTTAACGTAGTTTGTAAAACCTGAAGTAGCGCAAAGTTACCTCCTAACATGGATAATCTCGTCACCCTACTTAAGCTTCCAGAGATTCTGACTCAGTAACTGAAAGACCTTCCCATGATCGTGAGGTTATTATAATACATGCATTTTGGGAAATAAATATGATTTTCTCTGGTATCGATCTCTTATGCTCCATTGAATCTGTTTTGTATATGCTGTGCATTGTTGTATGCTCCTTATTAATAACTGATTATATATGCTCTTGACTAATGATTGATTATGCATGCTCTTGATTAATATTAATGGACTTGGTGCTAAAAGACTGGGTGCCATGAGAATATTTTTAACTAAAAACAACTTGCCACTCAACCAAGCGATCCTTTATTAGATTAGCAACAGGATGCTACATGGGTTGGTTCTGTTGGGAACAGAATAGTAAAGTGGCATATACTAACTGCTGCCATGGAAACCATCCATCCATCCATCCATCCATTTTCCAAACCGCTTATCCCACTGGGTCACGGGGGGTCCGGAGCCTATCCCGGAAGTAATGGGCACGAGGCTGGGAACAACCCAGGATGGGGGGCCAGCCCATCGCAGGGCACACTCACACACCATTCACTCACACATGCACACCTACGGTGTAATTTAGCAACTCCAATCAGCATCAGTATGTCATTGGACTGTGGGGGGAAACCGGAGCATCCGGAGGAAACCCCACGACGACATGGGGAGAACATGCAAACTCCGCACACACGTGACCCAGGCGGAGACTCGAACCCAGAGGTGTGAGGCAACAGTGCTAACCACTGCACCACCATGCCGCCCCGCCATGGAATCCAGTCTTCAGAAATTGTGTCTGTATCATTAGTCATTAAGGGGGGCCTTTATCCTTGCTGGATAAGTCACAGAATCAGATGGATATGGTTGTAGATTAATCATGCAGGTTCGTTTTGCTAACCACATCATAACTGTATTAATAGTCAAAGGGCATGCAGGTTGTGTCTTGCATTGCTGATCAATGGTGGTGGGACAGACTCCGACAGTGTCTATCAAAAGGCCATTTTGGGAAACATTACAGTCTCCCAGACCAGACACCAGTCTAAATATATTTTATGTGCTGGTACACTGCACTCATTAAGCCCCAGGAGGAATTTCTGCTATACTGCCCTTAAGCAAGGTGCTAATCCTTAATTGTCTCAGTGAGATATCCAGCAGTTTTAATGGAAAAAAAACAGTGTAAGTTTGCATATGCTTAGCAGTATGCTATGCCTGCTTTCTGAATGTCTAATATTTTTTTCTGAATAGCCTGAATGGCCCTTATTCTGAGTTCTGTAGTGTGTCAAAACATTGACTTAGTACTTAACCTAGATCATTTCTGAGAGCGATGTAAAGAAATGCTGCGGCGGTACATGCAGGCCAGAATGCCTGTCCATTGCAGATACACAGAGCAGTTCGTGGGACAGTCTGATGAGCCTATATCACATGGAACAGGTCATGAACATCACAGCATATCGTGTAGGACTGGCATCAGCCGCTGTGGGTGGGTGGCCCTGCTTTGGTCAAGCGTGTTCAAACTCGCCCATTCCGACCTCTGACAGGGAGATGTTGTAGGCAAGTGCAGGGCATGATGGCAACTGGGTGACCATCGCAGATCAGTGGCAAAAGCCCAGCTGGCATTTCTGCAGGGGAGCAAAAGGTTCTGTTTCATCTGTTTGATGACCGTCATCTACAGTAGGGGCACCAAGGACATAGAAACTATTACAACATACACTTCAGTTCATGACGGTATGACCTGCCTTAGCTTTCTTCAGGGTGATTCATATTAAACGTTTCTGCCTGCGCTTTCAGTAGCAGATGAGGGGACGTGACGTAAATATCATCAGGGGTTGGCTGCAGACAGATTTTTATGTCTAGCGGAAACCTTGTGCGTCAATTGCACATGTGCAACATAATTGAGTAGGTATATTCAGTAGTTGGCATATATGTAAATATCCATCCATCCATTTTCCAAACCGCTTATCCTACTGGGTCGCGGGGGGTCCGGAGCCTATCCCGGAAGCAATGGGCACGAGGCAGGGAACAACCCAGGACTGGGGGGCCAGCCCATCACAGGGCACACTCACACACCATCCACTCACACATGCACTCCTACGGGCAATTTAGTAACTCCAATTAGCCTCAGCATGTTTTTGGACTGTGGGGGGAAACCGGAGTGAGGCAACAGTGCTAACCACTGCACCACCATGCCGCCCCATATGTAAATATCGTCCTTTCAATTTCAAAACGATATATATCATAAGCTCGGGAAAACTCTTCTCATCTATATTTGTTCAAGATTAATGATATATTACTACGGAGCCCTTATGAGGTGAGAAAATATTTTTTGAAATCGTGTTACGTTCCCTTGCAATAGTTTTCAGTTACTAATAATAACTCTACTGTTTAAAGTACAAAATATAGAATTAGGCTTTAGTACTCGTTAGCAGTGTTTTGTCTCAGCTGCTGTCTGTGTTACATTATAATACATGGATTACGTCACTTCCACAAGGGCTTAAAGTCTTCATTTGTAATTATAATGACAATAGTAATGCAATGTCATCCATCCATCCATCCATCCATCCATTTTCCAAACCGCTTATCCTACTGGGTTGCGGGGGGTCCGGAGCCTATCCCGGAATCAATGGGCACGAGGCAGGGAACAACCCAGGATGGGGGGCCAGCCCATCGCAGGGCACACTCACACACCATTCACTCACACATGCACACCTACGGGCAATTCAGCAACTCCAATTAGCCTCAGCATGTTTTTGGACCGTGGGGGGAAACCGGAGTACCCGGAGGAAACCCCACGACGACACGGGGAGAATATGCAAACTCCGCACACATGTGACCCAGGCGGAGACTCGAACCCGGGTCCCAGAGGTGTGAGGCGACAGTGCTAACCACTGCACCACCATGCCGCCCCAGTAATGCAATGTCATGGCATGTATTTCACGTAGCAATCGCTTACATGAAAACTATTAATGACACGGAAAATCTTTAGTTTATACTGCCGGATACACAGTGTTCTAGACTATTTTTCGTCTTGTTTTGATATGCGCTCCAATTAAATGTATTATAAAAATAGGCTTCTTTTCCAGAGAGAGATGCATTAAAATTGTCCTTAAATCTCTGCAGAAGCCCAGAGCTAAAAGCTTCTATATTATTTTGCAAATAATGTAATCCTCTTCACATTGCTACCCGGATTAGCGTGGCCTCAGTCATTGACGCTAACAATGCTAACAACGTCTCTCTCCCAGTCCTGTTTTTTATATGCTGATCTTTTCCACAGCTCAGCCTTTTTTTCTGGAGCTCATTTCGAAGTTGCATAAATCTTGTCTTTGGTGGAGAGCCGAGAAGACGAGTTAATAAGAAACTGCATTATTGCCTCAGAGAAGAGTTATCACCTTTGAAATGTAAAGAAAAACTGTATTCATCATCTGCGTTACCTGTATAAAAAGCTGGTGAGATGAACAAATACTTCACAGGTCATGAACATTGAAGGTAGAATTTAAATGGTGTGAAATCAGTCATCTGTACAGTCTTTATGGAGTTAATGGAAATTAATGTTCTCCTATCTGGGTTACTTTCCGTTGACTTCTTGCAGGAAATTACCATTTAATGACTATATCAGGTGAGGTTAGATCAGGTGGGGGAGCATGTACTGGTATGGCGTGTAGCCTCAGGATCCCAGTGGGCGACTCACCCAGACCGACACGCAGTCCAGTACCACCTTCCAGAAATGGCCATCTATTTGCCACAGCCAGATGTTGCATGGGCGTCCCCTTGGCCTGGTCCAGCTGCTCGAGTCTTCGGCAATGACGATCCTGCAAGGCGGATCACTCTCAGGAAATCTCACCAAATGACTGTAGTTTCATAACTGATGCTCCCTCACAATGCAGGTAATGTGCCTCACAGTACCAAGACCAAGTCTTCACTGGATAGCATCCATGTCTAGCAACCATAGAGCAAAACAGGGTGCACTGACACTTCAAAGACTTGGCCCTTTGTCTTCTTATAGATACTGGGAGTGCCAGACACCCCTTTCCAGGAACCTCATGACCCCCCAATACCCTTCAAATCCATCTACTGAATTCATAGGATAGAATGTTGCTGTCAAGGTAGTGAACCTCTTGATGCGGTCGACATTTTCTCTGCAGACAGACACACTGGGCTGTGCCCAAGAGCCTCCATTGACTCCGCAAAGATCACAACAGCATCGGCAAAGTCAAGATCAGTGAATCTTTATCCACCAACGGATGCCCCACAGCTGCTGGACCCCACAACCCTGCTCAACATCCAGTCCATGCAAGCACTGAACAGAGGACGAGCAAGAACACGCCCCTGATGAACCCCAGAATCCACTGGAAAGAACACAGAGGTTCTGCCTGCACTCTCCACAGCACTCACAGTACCATGACATCCAGCAACTTTGGGGGGATTCTGCAAAGAGTCAGGATGTCCCACAGGGCAGCTCGATCAATTGAGTTTAATTCTTTATGATTGGGTGGTTCATAGCCTCAAGAACTGTGGACCCAGAGATATCCAACATCCTTGCTAAGGATCAGCTTTAAATAGCTGCTCAAGGTAGCCGGCCCAGTGGGTCACAACTGTAGTGTCCTCTGTAAAGACCATTCAATCACCTGCCCTGACAGTGACTCTCCAAGGAACATATTCAGATGTGCGTAATGCTTCAATTCCTCTGTAGGCATGGTGTGGGTCACTGTACCACAGATGGTGTGTCACCTGCTCACAGATTCCTCTAACAAACACCTCCTTATCTGTCCTGCCCTCAAAGTCATCCTTCTCAGTTCCTGGTACAGATCGGAGTTGCCATCAAGCTGTGCCCTACGACTCCTCTTGATAATTTCCAGGGTGCCCTGTGACATTTCCTTCTATAACATCGGTGGCATCAACACAACCCTCAGCAACCATCTGGGTATCGTCACAGAAGGCGACATCAACACAACCCTCAGCAACCATCTGGGTATTATCACAGAAGGCGACATCAACACAACCCTCAGCAACCATCTGGGTATCATCACAGAAGGCGACATCAACACAACCCTCAGCAACCATCTGGGTATCGTCACAGAAGGTCTTCCACATCAATCACATCCATGTCGGCAGGTTCCTCACATAAACTGCATGGAAACTCATTAGAAACAGCTTGATCTTGGCCCGGTCCAGCATCATTCTCCTAGTAGGTAGCAGCCTACTGGACCTAGGCTGAATCTTCAGAGCAGCAGCAACACCTCTGCGGTCAGAATTCACAAACTGGGCACTTCTGCTGACCCTGCAGTTCTGTAGGAGCCTCATGCCCATGAGGATGTGATTGATCTCCTTTGCCACACCACCAGTATTGGAGTACGAAGTCCAACAATGCAGATCAGGGCACTGGAACCAGGACCCAACGGCTCGTAGCCCCAGACCTTTTGAAACAAGAAACATGGAACCACTTGCACCATGGTCGCCGCACTCGTGGAGACTGGCACAATCCTCATAGCCAGCTCTGCCAGTACCAGTGGTTGCACTGAAGTCACCCATGACCAGAGGAATGTCATGAAACGTCTCCCTCATTAAGACATCACTCACCACGGTTGGAGCATAAATTGAAACAACAGACAAGACAGCCAGAGAATGCCTGAGTTTCATGATACGTTTGTTAAAAGGAGTGATATTGGACATCATAAGAAGGAGCCAATCCATCACAGCAACAGCCATTACCTCAGTATGGCAGCCAACAGGGCAGCTGGTCTGCATACCTTAGAGAGTGCTGCCACTGAAATGCGGAGTTTACAATGCTCCTCTGACAGCAGAGGAGGATGGACATCATGCTGGAGAGACGACGTTCCACCACACCAGTCACGATCCCCAACAGACCTGTCCCCTTTGGCTCTCTGGCAGTTTTGACTTTTAGCCCAAGGGCTTTCCCTCATCCCCTTCATCATGCGTGCAGCATTTCTGTGGGCAGCTGCACCAGAGCTACTCCCATGGAGGGCAGAAAAGAGTCCTGTTTACTTTTTACAAGCTGCGTGAAGTTTTTATGATGATTGGAGGAGTGCTTGCAGGGAAAGAATTGTGGGTTAGTGGCACGATTGGCACTCTGTGGTTTGAAAGAATAGTTCTAATAATCCAAGTGGTTTCCTTAAGGTGTAGAAGCAGTCATTCAGGATCTGTTAGTCACTTGCTTTTCCCTTTTAGTCAGTGTTCAATTGTTATGTCACCTACAGACATAAATCCTCTCGATAACAGTTCATGATGTCTGATCTGCCTTACCAACCTTGCATGAGCATTGGATAACAGCCTTAATGAACCCTATTTTGCTGCTATGGAAATGAAGTACCGCTCATTCTCTGGCTCACTAAGTACACACAGGAGTCCCATTAGTTTCAAATACTTATGCTTTGAATACTGACTCTCAGGTCCCTTCTGGCTCGGTAGTATGTTTCCGCATTTCCAAGATCAGGAACAATGTTCCATTTTATTTTGGACAAAGTATGTATTTTGGCGGCTAGTTTTCTCTAGGAGGAGTGTGTCATTCCCTTCTTGGAGGTCACGTCCACATTTGTCCTTAACTAAATCTGCTTGAAATGGCCAACACAAACCTGTAGACCGAGCGGCACCAACACAAACATTAGCATTATGTGGAAGATGTGGAACAGGCAGATTCTGAAGAACTCATAGCATTCAAAGCTGCTTCTTAACGATAAACAGGAAGTGAAACTGCTTAAGATGTTAGGAGATAATAAATCACCGGCAGTGAAACAAAGGAAGCCATTGTGGCTCTTATGTTCCTTAACAAAAGCATCTTTTCTTTCTGACATTACTGCATTCACACCCAAAGCATGCATGTCTGTGTGTGCATGTGTGCATGTGTGCTCCAGTGCTTGCGCGTGTCTACGCTTGCGTGCTCGTGTACCGCCTTTTTGATGGCACCAAAATTATTTTTAGCATGCTTGCATTACCGCCATCTTCAAGGGTCAGAGATAATTGGCCGTTAAAATCCTATGGTCACTTAGTGCACCTGCCATTATCCATTTTTACTGCATTATCACTGCTAATGGCATGTACTTCAGGAGAATATAGAACAATGAAGAAACACAGGATATGCTTGTAGAACAGAATTGGAATGAAATTGGATTCTAAAATTAGAATGTCAATGGAACTTTCCTGATGGAATATAAGATGTTATGCTGCTCTGTAGCTGACCTTCCCTGTTGCCTGGACTGTTATGCTTCCTTAATGCTTTGTGTCACGTTGAGCAGAAGCAACAAGTCCAGATCTCCATGAATCAATGAAATGTTCATTTTAACAGACTCATTAAGAAAGGGGGGGGGGCTGCATGTCAATATAAATATTCTGGTAATTGTTTTTCTAGCTGGGGGCAGTAGATGCAAAATGTGTCATCGCTTATATAGATCATTTATTTCTCATAATATCAGGGTAATATATAGGCCATTACAACAGGAGAGCAGTCTGATTGGAGATATTCCTCAGGTGGCTTTGTTGAAATTGGAACGTGACGTTATTCCTGGACACAGTATGTTTGCCTGCCTGAACCTGGGCTGATTCAAACGAATCTCTTCATTGCTTCTTATCTCTTCCGTTGACAAAAAAAAAAATGATGTGGGCTGTCAGTGAATGTACGGATCCTCAAACGCGCATTCATGGGATTAAAAAGCAGATAAACAGCATGCAGAACATTCTAACAAGTCACAAAATCACTCATGTTCCATCAAAGTCGACAATATCTAACAGCTCTGGCTGTGAACCGCTTCTCTGTCTCATGCAGTTTTCATCAAGTTCTTCTGTTTTTCCGCCAATATGACCATATAACTTGAGGCAATAATCACCCCCAAAATCCAATACGATAACAGCAGCGTATAACGGAAATAGAGTAGAATCCAATCTCTGGTTGAAGATAAAAATGATGTTTTCCTTCATTTGCACTTGGAAGGAAGCTAAAACCATGTTTTAATCTGCTTTATTTTCATCAGAAAGAACCAAATTGTCTCATGGATGCCGTTTTCCACGTCTTTGCCTGCATTAATTGATTCACGTACCCTCAAGGAAGGATTCAGAGTGAACTGGCTCTGCTGTAACCAGGAATTCACATTTTGTGCTGTTTATGCGAGTGGATTCGGTGTTACAGACGGCACAATCAACCCAGTGACAGAACCACGTGTCTTTTTGTTAGCTATGTAGACAAATCCATGAGTTACAGGCTTTAAAATTACTTAGTCTTTTAAGAGTGTAGCTTTCAGCAGGAGTAGATTTATTTATGATATATGGGCTCTTTTGTTAATTCCTATATGGGATGCACTGTTGACATTCCTGCAAATCCGTAAATACAGCCGAGATTGAGTCTCCTTGTCTCTTGGGCCGGCTTTTCCCATAGCGATTACGGCTTTGTCTTGGATATAAAAGAGCTAAGCTGGTAAACAAGATGAATTAGCGTGGAGATGAATGTCGAAAATCCTCGCATTTTGCTCGCGAATGAAAGACGATGCTGCTGCAGGCCGATGGATTGACAGCGACGTTCACCTCCCCGGCTGGACCCTGCGTGTTTTAATGAGCCTTGACGGCTTAATGCACGCCATATGCAGCGGCCTGCTGTCGGGTGTGCAAACACAGCTGGTCCGAGAGCCATATGGAGAGAGTCGGGGCCAGGCCGACCCCAAGTATTCAACTCAAAGTGATGGGAACACGAGGTCGGCGATACGGATGTGTCCAACATCCGGCCCCCTGGCATTCCCGCTGGTTTCAAGTGGCTTGGCAGTCCCGGGTGTCAGGCCAGAAAGCCAGCAACCATCCCTCCCACCCCTATACTGAATGGTGGCAGACAGGGTGCTGAGTAAGTGCACAGTAACAGCAGGGAGGTGCGATAAGGCCTCCATGGGGCCTCTGCAGATTAAACTGCTTTTTTTTCGAGCCGATATCTCACTCCCCTTCCCCACGTTCTCTACTGAACATTTGCCACCATACATTTGTACAAATGTCAAAGCAGAGTTGCCTTTTAACCCTCTATTTTTCCCCTAGGTTCTGTTTGGGATTTATTTTATTTTATTATTTCTGCATGCCACTAAAAACATGACCAGCTGCCCCTACAGGAAACTACTGGAAGATTTTAAGTTGATGTATACGCTCGTATGTCCTCCAGCGTCTCTCACCATGGTGGCTGCTGGGGCGCTGTTTCTCCTGGGTTGCGTATTCATTTCGGCTGAAAGCAATCTCGAGTGCCGCCAGATAGGGAGATGGAAGGATGGAGGAGGTGACTGAGTGAATCGCAGATTACAATAAAATGACATTTATTTCTCCCTTTGCGCTCAGAGCATCAGTAACTCTGTTTTACTTTCATATTTTGTGTAGAATAGACCACCTATAAATCGTGGTTATGATGGAGCTGTTGTCAGCCTCACTTGTCCATAGTGGTTCTGCGAAAATGCTGTGCGGTTTGTCTTAATTTTACTTCGCACTGTGATGTTCACGGTCATGGCTTATGTCGTGGGGAATTGCCTGGCTGGACCTTGTTGCATTTCTATGCATCTTTGGTGTCCGCCAGACCTGACAGACATCTGGCCGTTGTTCGATACGCGGCTATTTTCTCTATCTACACATTCATTCGTTTTCTGGGCCAAGGCAGGAATATTTCCATGCCTTCAGTGTTTTATTGCATAAAAGCCTCTGACCGTCCAACAAAGCAGGTAAAACCACAAAAACAAACACTTTCTGTTGTGTGACCACTTTTTAAGTCGTGATTTCACTCTGATAGAGAAGAGAAAACAAGGATTGTGGAAAGAAAAGAGTCGTTTGAGGGCAAAATCACTTTCTTCTGCGCTGCCAAATGGATGGATGGATGGATGGATGGAGGGATGGAGGGATGGATGGATATCCAGCAGTATTTCTTCGGTGTCACCTGTTATCTCTAACAACTTCATGTAAAATCTTATAAATAAACCAACCAACCACACGTCGTTTCAGCAGCTGCCATATTGTGACATGAACAGCTGTATCCCACATATAACTGCCTTTACTAAGCAATAGTTAAAGAAGACTAAAGTTTAACAGTGCCACCAATAACATTAGATATAGGTAACTGTACCATAAAATATCCATCTGTTAACCCATCCATCTTTTAACTGTTTATACTGGTAAGGGAACCATTAACCAGATGAATCCATCTAAATCGAGCCCATTTAGTATTTAAAATGTATGCCAATGTATGTTGGGCTTTTCATCTCCAGATAGCTGTGCTGATAAATCCTTTGCGTCCCATTCCTCAAAGGTTAATACCTTCAGAATGATCCACGGAACATGAAATTGCCTGGCATTATCGCCATGGCTGCCCCGCTCCCCCCCCCCCCCCCCCCCCCCCCCCGCCCCGGGACATCCCTAACCCGGCTGATTAGCATAGGCTTCCTTAGCTCTAGGTGACTCTGATAAGAGGGTTGCCCAATGGACACACCACGACATCCCATTGATCCAGAAAATTGCTGGAGGGCCAGTCTGGAAATTAATTGAAATTGCTGAATCAAAAAGTGTTATCCTCCCAGTGCTGGGGTGCTACCTAAGCCCCCGTCACGGCTAATCCCAGACTGACGTGAGAACACAGGGTCAGGTGGTCTGCTGCCAGACGGGCACTTCGGAGAGTAACTCTGCCTTATGCAGCTCTCTAATATTGTTCTTGTTTTATTTACTTCAAACAACAATAAACGGTTTCTTCTTCAGACGAGAATCCATCCATTTTCTGTAACCACTCACCCATTCATACCAATGGGTAATTCGGTAACTCCAATGGACCTTTAGTACCCAGAGGAAACCCCACAACGACACGGGGAGAACATGCAAACTCCACACGCATGGAGACATGGTGGAAGGCTAATCCCAGAGGGGTGAGGCAACAGTGCCAACCACTGCGCCACCCTGCCACCTCTGCTGAGCAGCATATAAACAGATAAACTGTAACCCTCTGCCGCATTGACAGGTGGACTTAGAATTTACAACATTGGGTTCATAAGCAAATATCACAGTACATGGAGTTAGAATGCCATGAACTGCACCTGTCATTCCCCCCCCCCCCCCCGAAGGTGACCTGCAAGCCACAAAGGCCAGATTTCATGACACCAGTGCTGGAGTCCAGAGAAGATACTGACTGCACATGGTGGCACTCAGGAAGCCTGAGCCTCGGTGGAATCATCTGCCTGAAGCTGCAAATGTGTGTTTCCACATCTGTGAAAGCAGCTGCTAAGGAGCAAAGTGTGAAGCTAATGAAGGGAACAGTGAGTGCTTCGTCTGCAGCTTCCGAAGATGGGGAAAAACACCGGCGTGTCTTCCTGAAGCTGAGTACGGAATCACGCAAATGATTAATATGGACCTAAACACTGTGCAAATGCAAAACAAATAAATAACCCACCCAGACACAGCTGCTCCCCATCCCGATCTCCACAAACAAAAAGCAGATGTTTTTATTTATATATTTTTCAAAGAAACATTTACCAGTATTAAGATGCAGGAACAGCTTCTGGTCCAAATGGGGCATTTAGCCTTTTTTTAGCCACTGTTGTTGAAAAATGTCTGCGATAAAGCGAAACAGATGGCAGTATGTCTACTGTTACAGATTTTTTTTTAACATTAGCATTAACATTAGCTCACTTCTCCTCACTGCACACAGCTGCTCACTGCTCCTCACTGCACACTGCTCCTCACTGCACACTGTTGCTCACTGTTCCTCACTGCACACTGCTCCTAACTGCTCACTGCTGCTCACTGCTCACTGCTGCTTACTGCTCCTTTCCGCTTACTGCTCCTTTCCGCTTACTGCTCCTCTCTGAACAAAAAGACAAACATCAGGACTACCCTGGGAACTAAAAATGCATTCCTTTTAATATCAATTCATGTCATACATTTTGGATTTGCACATCAGTAACATTGTACCTTAGAGAATATAAAATGCTTTAATTATTTATCAGCCATTTAAATGGGTTAAATGATACTGTGTGGTGGATAACTGAAGGTCTCTTCAGATTCTCACAGATATAACATAAGAACACAGATCTATGACCTAAAGATGGCCAGCTTGTCCCAATAGAGAAAGAAGCTGTAGAATGTAGCTGGAGAAATGTACTAAACCCCGAATGGCTCCAGTGAAATATCCACATATTGGTAAATTGCGGTGAATGAGGATGAATGACCATTTCAGTAAGCAGAAGGCCGACCTCTCGCCCCCCACTGAAGCTGGAGGCTATAGAGTGTTGATAGATGTGACAGAAGTGGCAGGAATTTTCCGATCTCTTCATTCCAGCTTCATCCTGGATGCTGCGTCCAAACCACCTTTGTCGGTTATACACTTCACTGCACTTGGGTCTGGTGGAAATAATTGCGAAACGCTGGACCAAAATCAATTTTTTTCACTCAATGAAACAAAACGGCAGCAAAGGAGGCGTCGTCCTCATGAACCTTAGACTGAAGCCTGGAGCCATTAAGAAATGCATACCCAGTATAAAGGCTTTAACATGCCATTCATCATCTGACCATCAATCCATCTTGCAGCACTGGGTCGCAGGGGAGAGTCGGGGGCGATCTCAGATAGCACTGGGCACAAGACGGGGTTAACGACCTGGATGGGACGCCAGTCCATCACAGGACACACACACAAACCCCCACACACACGCTATGAGAACTTTAAAGACCCTAGTTGGCCAAACCCAGTACGACATGGGAAGGAAAAGCAGCATGAGAGGCAGCAGTTCTCCTCATCGAGCCTCCATGCCCCCCATGAATGAATGAATCAACAAGCAAATCAACATAAAGGTTTCATAGCATTTGCTCCAAGCGGTGTAACTGTACCCTTCTTACAAATGGAATTAAGGATACAGACTTTTAGACAAAGCAGCCCTAACTCTTTCTTTCATGGGCATGAAGGATCCGGAAATCAGCCTTTCAACCAGCTACCCTTCAGTGGCCACTTGTGGTTTTGCGTCTTTCTTTGTACAATGATTATCTTTAGAACTGGAACTATGAATCATTGGATATCCGAACTAACCAAATGAAACTGAAGAACGGGTGTGACGCACTGCTGTTATTTTCTTGCTTTCCTGCGAAAACTCCAGGCCTCTGGTACAGGAAGCCAGTCATGTACGGACAGACACCAGTAGGCAAGTCTGTAAGGGAGGAAGATGTTTGGAGAAGGAGTAAATGTACACACCTCTGCCCGTGCTGCTGAACGTGCAGCAGGCGCAGGAGATGCGCATCGCATTTCCATTATAGCTGGAATTGATTTTCCTTTTATCCACCCGGAGGGACTAACAGGAAAACCGGAGAAGCATGAAATGCCAGCCGTTTACCAGCACGGTGGCCTGACTCCGCCAGGGATGTCCACCGGTTGTCATGGTATTGGGGACTCCGCTCTGCAAGATAGACGTGACCGATCAGCCCCGACATCTTTGTATCCCGTATCGTTTTTCACACAAATCCAATTTATATTTCCCAGCTCAAGGTCTTATGCTGCATTCCATTTGAAAACTCGGAAATTCCGAGGACCTAGTCCAAAATTTCAACTGCATCACCCTCTTGAAGTTCCTACTCAGAAAGTTGGAGGGATCTACACAACCCTGACCTCAGAATTCCAGATGGCTGCGCCCTTTATTAGCAGAAGTGAGAGATTTAGTTATATACTGTTTATTAGCACTTACGTCTCATTTGTGGCTCATTAAATCAGTCGTACACTCAGTAGTGTCCACCCTCTATCTGTCGACATGCTGCTACAGGGTTTTATGAACAAAATACCGTGTAGTGTGCTGTTATCAACTCATATTACTATATAATATAATAATGAACCTAGGTAGAATTGGGGCTTGTTTGAGAAAGCAGAATTTCTTGCTTAGCCAGATTGTTGTATTTAAGGTAGACTGGGCTAAATGTATGTGAATGAAGATGAAGGCCATTTAAACTGGGGTAAATGAAATCAGACAAGCTATCCAGTTAAGCAGGGAAGCGTGGGTGTGACGTCATTCCCTGCTCCGACATTCAACCTCTGAGGTAAATGGGACGCAACATTAGCTTTTAAGTTCAGCAAACCTTCCTCCCTTCAAGGAGAGTTTGCATGTTCTCTAACCCCCCCAAGATCACAATAGGCCTTCTGCATAGAGTTCAAACATGACCATCTTGATTAAGGTTTTTGATTTGCATTCAGCTGCTCTGGCCGTTGCGTGATAGTTTCGCTGGGTAAGTCTTTTGAAAAGCTGATTTTGTAATCCGTACCCCCCCCCACTCCCACCCCCTCTTCTGGGATCCTGCTGCCAAACTCTTTTGCACCATCAGCAGAAATTTAGCAGAGAAAATTTGTCTTGGGTCCTACTGAATAAAAGAAACAATTCAGTGTTTGATTGTGATTATTATATAAAAATATGTGTTTGGATTGACTGGCGCTGCCAACTTCCTTTACACCCTCTTATGCTCATATAAGAATAATAATAATTATTATTTTAGTAAGTCTCTGAATCGCTCATACTGTGTGTCCTACAGTACGAGGTATTAAATTATTTTTCTCCAAGGTCCAAAGCTACAGTCCACTTCCCCTGAATGGTCCCCCTCGGTATATTTTGCTGACTGGGGGGGGGGGCTTCCTTGGTAGTTTTTGCTAACTGGGAGGTGGGGGGGAGTTGTCCATTTGAGTGCCCCTGCCCTAGGATGAATCTGTCCCTCTAAAGCTATGGAGGTAAAGCATGTTTATACTCAATGTGCTTCACAGGAATAGAAGCAGATGTAACAGACTTTGTAATGTGATGTTTACTCTCACCTGGAATTAAGGTCCAGCCTCCCAGTGATGGATTAATTACAGTTCACAGGCTGTGCAATGGGCTTCCACTACTGGCCCTGTCTGGAAAATCTGAGTCATGGTGATGGTCCTGAATAAGTCCATCACAGGGCACAGGGCAGGGGATACCTTGGGTGGGATGCCAGTCCATCACAGGGCACAGGGCAGGGGATACCCTGGGTGGGATGCCAGTCCATCACAGGGCACAGGGCAGGGGATACCCTGGGTGGGATGCCAGTTCATCACAGGGTACAGGATACCCTGGGTGGGATGCCAGTTCATCACAGGGTACAGGATACCCTGGGTGGGATGCCAGTCCATCACAGGGCACAGGGCAGGGGATACCCTGGGTGGGATGCCAGTTCATCACAGGGTACAGGATACCCTGGGTGGGATGCCAGTCCATCACAGGGCACAGGGCAGGGGATACCCTGGGTGGGATGCCAGTCCATCACAGGGTACAGGATACCCTGGGTGGGATGCCAGTCCATCACAGGGCACAGGGCAGGGGATACCCTGGGTGGGATGCCAGTCCATCACAGGGCACAGGGCAGGGGATACCCTGGGTGGGATGCCAGTTCATCACAGGGTACAGGATACCCTGGGTGGGATGCCAGTTCATCACAGGGTACAGGATACCCTGGGTGGGATGCCAGTCCATCACAGGGCACAGGGCAGGGGATACCCTGGGTGGGATGCCAGTCCATCACAGGGCACAGGGCAGGGGATACCCTGGGTGGGATGCCAGTCCATCACAGGGCACAAGGCAGGGGATACCCTGGGTGGGATGCCAGTCCATCACAGGGCACAGGATACCCTGGGTGGGATGCCAGTTCATCACAGGGTACAGGATACCCTGGGTGGGATGCCAGTTCATCACAGGGTACAGGATACCCTGGGTGGGATGCCAGTTCATCACAGGGTACAGGATACCCTGGGTGGGATGCCAGTCCATCACAGGGCACAGGGCAGGGGATACCCTGGGTGGGATGCCAGTCCATCACAGGGCACAGGGCAGGGGATACCCTGGGTGGGATGCCAGTCCATCACAGGGCACAGGGCAGGGGATACCCTGGGTGGGATGCCAGTCCATCACAGGGCACAGGATACCCTGGGTGGGATGCCAGTCCATCACAGGGCACAGGGCAGGGGATACCCTGGGTGGGATGCCAGTCCATCACAGGGTACAGGATACCCTGGGTGGGATGCCAGTCCATCACAGGGCACACACTATGAGCCAGCAGCAGAAATAGTTACATGTTCTTTGGCGGTGAACGGAGCAGATGCAGTGAAGCCATGCAAACTTCAAACATACTGGGGCAGGAACCAAACTGAGAACCCTGCAGGAGTGAGGCACCAGTGCTCCCCAGTGAAGCAGTTTATTTTAAATCAACATTTCCCAAACTGATTACCCCAGAGCACATAATAATGATTTATCAGCAGCATCACAAAAAAAAAACTAAAATCAATGTAAACGAGCAGCATCCCAGACACAAAGTGTGTTGTAATGTTGTAGTTTCCCGCTGATGGTTGTCCTGTCCAATGGCAAGCTTTGCTTCCATCACTTATGTGTTTAGCGAGCGTGTTTTCCCAAGTTCACTCACAAAGCTTGTACTTCCATCCATTTACAAGCTTCAACATGCACAGAAATTATCTGGGTCAAGAACTTTGTCGAGGGGCAGAGCTGCAAGGTTTCTCCAGGGACACGAATGCACAGCACTGCACTGTGGAGTCTGTCAGCTTGGCCACCACACCACAATGGCCATTGTGTCTTACCCACAATCCCCAGCTAAACAGGCTGCACTCTTGCCACAGGGGAAATTAAAAACATACTGTATACAAATTCTCTTTGTACACCCCTGTATTCTCAGAGGAGGTATACTTTTTAAAATAAATGAGACTTGTGTTTAATTAAATTACCTTTAGCTCTCTGGACTTAGACTTCGTCAAATTTATTTATTTATATTTTATTCCTCAATAAATGTGGTAAAAAATTGTCCCATGTTGTCCTTTAGGGAACACTGAGATGTTTATGTTTCTAAGCAGAATATTTCCATTTGCAATGTTGTGTTGATGAGTCTCATAACAGTTTTTTGCTAATCGGGTGATTGCATGCACCTTAATGCCAGTTTGTTGCTAGTTCTATCTCATTTCCTGCAGGCCGGTTTCCCATTGGCTCTCTGACTTTTGTTTTCATGTTAACTGTAAAGGCACAGGGCACCCAGAATCTGTTCATAAGTACCGTGAGGCGTGATATTGTTCGTTAATCTTCGGCTCCAAATTGGAAGTAATTACATAGGTGGCAAGGCACCTGGTGTTTCAGGTGAAAATCGAGAGCTAATTAACATAGCCAGGGAACATGGCGTCTTGCGGCTGTTGAGGCACACAGCTGAGTGTTCTGGGCTGCTTAGCATTGGAGGGTCCAGCGCAGTGCGGAAAAACAAGGAACAAACACAGTAAATGATAAATGGCTCTGGCCAAACTGCGACAGCTCATGTTTGTCATTTTCATCCCCGTGTCTCCCCTCCGGTGGCCGTGTAACCGCTGTGCACTCGTGACCTTCACGGACAACAAGCAGTCCAGCTGGTGTCACGCTCCACAGGCAACTTCGGGGTCGGGGTCTCATCCCCCCCCCCCCCCCCCCATGTAAGACCTACTTTCAGAGTAGTGACCTTTCTTTTCTCAGTGTAACAGGAAAACCTTGAGAAAGGAAGGATGGTACAAAACAACAGGAGCGAAACAGGCTGTTGTCTTCGGAATCCGCTGGCGTCCGACATCCCGCTTCGGAGGATGTTAACGTGCTGCCCGCGGCCAGACAGCTCCCGCTGCTAAGCGGCACGGTTTTCTCCGGAGTCCAAGTCCGCCGCTATCCGTGCTAAGGCTGCTTGCTTCCTCCGCGAAATTCAGACAGGTGTCTGAGATTTAGGGATGCTAAGCTGGTATCACCTGTTACGCAAGTCATACGTGTTACCTGGGAGGAAAATTCAGTCGTAGCAAAGCAACATGAAAATTTCTCAAAGTTACTTTCTACATAGATACCTGTGTGTCTGTGTGAACTCAGCACTGTATTTAGGACAGTGTTACTGCTGTGCCAGGCGACTGTAGACAGCTGTGTATCTAAAGGTGGACATTTTTGTAATGCCCCTTTTCAGTGTTCTTGATTAAACGACTGTTCAGTGAACAGTATAAGAGTTTTCACTGATAAGCTGAAAAACTGCATAGGATGATCCTCCTTGCAGCTCCTGGCCTCAGAATCTGTAAGACGCCACAACCCTTGGTGCAGGAGTTTTGTATTTTCTTCCACTGGCATCAAATCTTTACCAATCATGTAAACTTTCATTCTCTGCCTCCTGTGGAACCTCTGTATGTAAAGCACGAAGGTATGTTTGTTGGTGTCATTCCAGCGAGAAAAACATCATCTAGAAAGGACTTTGATATCTGAGGCGAGGAACCGCCGGGGAGAAGTTTCAGCGGTAAAACTACAACAATTACGCTGAAAAAAAACATGAGTAAAACACAAATGCAAAATTTAAAATGTGAGTTTTTCCAAGCTATTCATGGTCTTCATGACTCACCAATCCTGCTCTCTGAGTAAAAGCGCTACTCAAAAAAGAGGCAAGAAGTATAAGATGAGTTGGTTGTTCTTTCTATTCTCTAACAGAAGGATTAAAGCCTTATCAAATATTTAACACAATGGCTAGCTAAATAAAATCCCATTGTTCTAGATATTATGCATGCAGAATACCCGAATGCACATATACTAAGAGGACTACATATGATTTCAGTTGCATTGTTGTTGCATTATCATAGTAATTAAATACAATAAATGATGATCCAGGGTCCAGTCCTCTCCCATTGGGCAGCACTGCAGCCTTACAGTTCCAGGGCTTTGTGGAGTTTGCATGGAACACATGTGCTGGTTTCCTTCCATCGTCCAAAGCATGTCATCCAGTGACTTGGTGACGTTAAATCTCCCATAGTCAGTGCCCTTGCCCTCTATTGGGCTCCCCTCCCAGCTGTCCCCTGTCCAATGCATTACGTTTGCTGGCATAGGCCCCAAGGACACCACAGCTGTTTCTCAATACCAAGAACTCAAAGATCATACTTGGGGTCATGGCAAGAGCGGTCCTGCTAATTTGCCTCCCAAGAATGAACTTGGGCCGCGATGAATCATGGGACTGACTTTGTTTGGTGAGAATTCAACCGATGCGTCCTTGATATTTAGGGTGGAGCAAGAACGACATCAGGGGAGTTTTATGGTCCTCTGTACTTCTGTTTTTGAGTATTGGAACTGGTCTTCGGCAATGGAAGATGAGGTAAAACCGGCACACCGAGAACACAAGTATGGTCAAGTAGACATATTGAGATTCACCCCATAATCCTCCACAGAATGGATGGAAATGTTTATGCTTAAATGCATTAGTGTCCCATTAACTGAATAAGTAATCCAAAGATAGACACAAACATTACTATTTAAGAATGTGTATATTCTAATGTGTATATTCATTTGTTATATACAATGCTTGGTGGATCACTCATAGAGACACCAATGGCTTTTTTGCAAGCAGTTAAGTTGACAAGAGCAAGAAGAACGATTGGCCGACGTGGGTCCACCTGCTCCTTAGCATTCTCGCAGGCATTTCACAGAGGAGTCCGTCAATGATTTAAGGTGCTTGGAGACAGTCGTGTCAGCGCAGGTAGCCCTGGTTACCATTAGCAGCCCCAAATTCCATTCCCAAGTAAACGGCTCGCATACCAATATGAATTGCTGAGGTCGGCCCTCCTTCCTTTGGGGATCTCGTCAGTGTGCTCTCAGCCCATAATGAAGAGTTTCTGGCAGATATCAAAACAGCCGGGGAGTCGTGAGACATTGACTTTTTAATCCTCCCCCCCAACCCAGATCAAGTCGACCTCCTGCTCTTCAGCTCTCTCAGTCTTTCTCACACACAGGGATACTTGTTAGACGTGATTAGGAAGATTACTGACAGCCAGCTCCTTAAATCATTTTAGTGTATTTGGAAAGTTGAGTGATTTGACACAGGATTCCCTACACTCTGCACTCTTCTGCTTTCAGTATCATAACCGAATCAAACACTTAAAAAGAGACGCAGACACACACGCTAAAATCCAAGGTGATAAACCTTAAGCAGCAAATTTCACTTCTATTAAATAAACCTACTGTTAGACTTAAAGGTAAATTCCTGATTTTTTTTTGTGTAATAGGAATAGGGTGGAGCCTTCGGGACGTGAAAAAGATTTCCATGTCACAGAGAGTTTGAGTCTCCCTTGTGAGGTCGTGGGCCTCCTGGTCCATGTTACCATTCCCATCATTCACATGCAGACACGTGCTTTGGTGGATCGGGGGGGGGAGAGACAGCAGGGGTCCTTAAGATATTGTTCTTCGTGTCCGTGCTCAGCACCGTTATTTGATCTGAGGGACACGTCGTTTGTGAGGTCTTCCTCTGAGCCCATGCGTACACCTACAGTAGGAGAACCTGAAAGCAGACTCGCTCGACATTGTCTTTCCTCTGTCTCAGGTCAGCGTCAAAGCTTTACAGCCACGTTCTTCTGCTTTTGTTGGTGTTCCGTTGGTGTCGCCTACCGAGCGCTGGGAGGCTCTGCAATCGAGGAACGACATTTACATTTAAAAGAACAGAAAGCTCCCAAGCGGGCGCCTCTGTCTTCCTCGTCTGACCTTGATGAAAGCAGGGGAGCATAACAGAGAAGGACATTTGTTGCACTTACCTGAGGACCCTGTAGCAGCAGTCTTCTGAGGCTGAGCATTAGAAACTATTTCCTGTTTCTCCATTGGCTGATTAACATACTTGGGGGAGATTTAGTTAAAGGTTGTTTTTAATTGGTTGGGAGGTGAAAGGGGTATATCCTGCCTCTGTTGTCTTTCCTCCTGCTTTGTACATTGGATAGAAACAACAGCACAAGCTGTGTAAATTAACAAATGAATATGGGAACATTATCACTTCTCGCCTTCCCACAGATAAAACTCAGCACCTCTCCTGCTCACCTGTCTGCATTTTTCCGGAAAAATTGTTCAGACTAATTGAAAACTATAAATAAAACATGCTGAATGTAGGGCGAAGGTAAGCCGAAACTTCACCTGTCTATGAACTGAAACATCTTTTCATTATTTGCATTTTTCAACTTTTTAATATTTCAAATGGTATGTATGCAGTTGCTGAGATTTTAATGTCATAAGGTGAAAAGGTAACCCTCAGGAAATTAAGTTGAGATTGGCAAGGAGAAATCGTGAGATGTGTTTATGGAAGCAGAATTTTTAATCGTGTTTGCAGAGGTCTCTGGTCATGTGAAGTCCCAGGTGGCTTCATTTATGTGTATTCATTGGATCGCTTTCTTAAATTATTTCTTTCAATTTTAACAGGCCTTTGCTATGTGGCAGTTTGGTGTGTAACTCAGTGTGTCAGGCCTCTGTGTCTGTGATCAGAAGGTCTCCAGTTTGAGCCCCGACAGAATAGCGGCATCTTTGTTGGACCCTTAAGAGCAGACAGGGGACGCCTGAGCTCCTGTCCCGTGCACCTGAACGGATGAACGTGCCCCCATTAATGTTCCAAGTGGCCTTTTTCGAGAACCGATTACCATGATCTGAAGAGGGTGACCTCCAGCCCGATCATGAAAAGTTACTGAGGGGGGTGTCAGACCTTACCACCTTACCTTATGGGGGCACAATGTCCCCACAAAGTGCTGAATACCCATTTTTTTCCCTTATGTGGACCAGCTTCCTGGGAAAACTCAATTTAATAAAAACCTGTGACTGCAATGAAAAAACTATAAATGCAAAAACTTCTGGTTATGGTTAGGGCTGGGTAGGGGTAAGGTTGTAATAGTTAGCGTTAGCATGTTTCCCATAGAAATGAATGAGCGGTCCCCATAAAGATATGTTTACCAGACATGCACGCGAGCATGTGTGTGTGTGCATGAATTATGTATGTGTCAGTGTGCATGTCTTAAAGGAGAGCAAGATGGTATATACAAAAATACAGCATCATTTCATAATCTTGGCAATATAAGCACAGCAAAAGAAATCATTCTTTACCAACACTAAGTTAATTTTGCTGCCGGATCAATCGAGTTAAGAAAACAATCGTCTGAAGAATTGAATCGGAAAGACTTGTGGCAACTTCTACGGTATGAACTCTAAATATTCAGTATTCGTACTGTCTTTGGAGACAGAGTAAGATTCTCTCGTGGATTTGAGCCATATCCAGTCTTGGCAGCCTACTCAATTTCTCAGGAAGAACAATGCATTCACACGATCTTTCTTTTTAACCTCAAGACCTCCAACACCCGTAGAATATATATATTAGCCTTTGTGCAAACATTTTTGGTAAGTAGAGAAGTGACTGCCCTTAGAGATATTGCTGACCACGGAGGAGACCTTGGTGTTTGGAGACTGCATCAGGCTTTTGGATGGAATCCCAGGGGCTTGGGCTGGCAGAGAGCGACCGCACTCGCTGTGTGTCTGTGAGGATGGCACCGGTCCACACTATCCTGTGCAGTGTTCCTACCTGAATGGGCCCTTCCCGGTAACTAGCACACAGGGAATCAGCAGCAAACTCCTGCCTACATTTTCTCCTGTACAGTAGCTCCGCTCTTCACAGGACCACATATTCAGTTATGTATGCATTCATGCACAGTGTCAACTCCCCACAGGGGACAGACACACCTACCTGATAATGTTTACTCGCAACTTTTTGCTCCGAAAAACCGATTGCTTCTATCCTGTGACACTCCATCGGTGGGATTTGGCCCTTTGCTGGCTGGATATAAAGGTGCTGTCAGGATTATAGGTACGACTAGCTATTAAGGTCTTGATTTTGCTGAGCTTATTGCACCACCTGGTGAACATGGCAAAGTGTAGCAATTCCCGTTTGAAGTCACAGGTAAAATGCCGTCACTGAATCACAGTATGTGTGACTTGGAACTGCTGACTCAAACCATGCAAAGAATCAGAGAGATGAAATAAAACAGAGGACAATACACATACGTGAATATACACACGCACACACACACACACACACACCACACCCAGAGCCGCTAGAATCAGAGAGCCAGCGGGAGGCCCAGGGGGTCTTGGGGTAGGTGGTGTTGTGTACTCCGGTACATTCTCTGACACTTCTGTCAAAGTAGATAAATCACAACACTTGTTTTTGCATTTCTATTCAGTTGTAGACTAGGCTTCACCATGTGCTGCTGTCCATCCAAGACAAAATAACTTACATTGTTGGGTGCTGATTTGCGATCTTTCAGTATAGCAATATCTGAAAAAACAATGATAGGTTGTTAGTACATTAATTAGTACATTAAGGAATAAATTGGTTTACAATATACATGATAATTCTGTATATATGTCTGGGCTGTTCACGGTCCCGATATGTATTTGTTTCCCATGTGAATCTGACATAGAGATCATGATTTTGATGCTGGGGTTAGCCATTAAGTTAGCCTGTATTTTTATGAAATAGTGTCTGCTATGTTAGGGAATGCAAAGGGAATGTGTGCATTATAGCCAGTCAGTGACCTGCGAACGGTTGGTGAAATTTATCTTGGGGTGGGGAGGAGTTGGGGGGGGCGTGCTTGGGGATCATCCTGTCCCTGGGCACGAGCAAGACACACGTTCGGGCCTGTTTACGATAATGAAGCACGCATTCGATTAGGAGCAGAGAAAACAGAGGAGACCGCCATAACACAGGCTCTCTAAGTCAAGGCCAGCCAGCATTAAACAATAAGAACAGTACCGAATCTGACCCATAGGTGTTTGCCCAATACACACAATGAACCCTGGCAAACACTCCGACGTCGCAGAGGACTGACTGTGCCATGGATGCAGCTCGGCACCCGTGATGCTTTTGTCTGGAATACAAATGGAGACATTTTCAAAGATGAGAACTAGGCTCCCATGCATGGAATGAAGGGTGTGATGTTCACAGATGTTTGTTTTTGCTACCTTAGAAGGAGGCAGACATATGAACTAATGAGAACATGTTTAGTATGTGTTCTGTAACACTAGGTAGCAGATTCCCCTGCACTCTGCCTATGTTCATTGTCAAGATTGAAATATGTGTACAACTTAGGCCTCATGCCAGAGTTCATCTTTTTCTAGGTAGAAGGGCATCATATTGGAGCTAAATTCACATTTTAGGCTTAATGACTGAGAGGGTGGGCAGCAGCATTCGCGCTCAGGCACAGGGCAAATTCCTGACACATCCAAAACACACAATGCGCACTAAGCTGCCCCAAGAGGCGTGATGAGTCGAGCGAGAGGACGATTATGGCATAAGCTCCGTCTGGTGGTGTTCCACGCTGTGGGCCACGCAGTCGGCAGCGAGTGCGTTGGGGGTGGGGGGGGGGGGGGGGGGGGGGGGGGGCACAGACAAATGAACCGGAACCACTCACTGTCCTGCGGGCCGCACACTTACCATAATTAATAGCCTGCTGCCTTTATTTCGAGTGATTTCACTTTGGAAAATCCCTGGCTGCGTTCCAGCGCTTTCCGTATGCCAATCGCGGTCTCCCGTCCCGCCGTCAAAGTTCCGAGGACTCTTGGCTAATCTGGTCTGCTTCTGATAGGGAAGCGGATTTTCTGTGTAATGAACTCTGAAATCTAAAGACGTGGGATTTTCCCAGAGGTCCCTGGGCATGCAGTCTATGCTAGTATCATAAAGGATCGTATTCTTACAGATGCCTGCCCTAGCACAATTCTGCAGCTCCCTGGTGGAAACACAAACCGAAAACAAGAGACCCTATCAACTGAGTTTGAAAGGACCGTTGAGAATTGAACTTGTCAGAATTGTTCGGCAACAGATCTATTTGCAGCAATTTATAAAGCAAAGCTACTGTTTTTACCAAAAGATTTACTGGTGAATAATGCTGACTAGCTCAATTGCCAAATACCCATTTGAAACCAATACATATGCTGTAATCGTATTCTGCCGGAAAATTGTATTATCATGTTGGAATTTGGATTGAAGCCACAGAACCACATTAGTTGACTGCAAAATAATATATTTAAATACCTTGGTCTTTTATTTTCACTGTTGACTAGTAACATATGTTGTTTTTTTCAGTTCCCCTTAAGCTACATAAATATGTCCTGGATACTGAACGAGATAATTGCAAACACTTACAAATGGTTTTGCACACAATGGTTGGGTCAGAGAGATCAGCACAACAAGCCATAAAACACTGATACGGGCCTTTTTCTGGAGCACCAGTACATGACAGGCTCCAATCCCACGAGACCGTTATTGTTGCTGCCACTAATTGACGCATCTGTGGTCGTCAGTGAACCTCTCCATTGCTGGCAGTGAATGTTAATCTGACGTAGAGCCATTTGACGCTGGTGAACCAGCACTCTGGGACACCTCTCAGGCAGATTCTGCCGGGTAATTTAAGGATGGTGCCCTTGGAAGTGGCCGAGGTCCACAGGCTGACTGCCGGACTGCTTGAGGAGAATGTTTGCAGTCCTGCCATTTAAGAGGCTTAAATGCTTCCCGCTGTGCAGAGAAATGAAACAAGACAATTCAACGTCCAAAAAGCCCAACAAAGGATGGGTAAGAACCACACACGGGGTTCACAAACTTTTTCTAAACTGTACATCAGTTGTTCATAATCTTGCCAGAACATACCGTTCCCGCACTAGTGGGAAATGTGCATTGCATTTTAATGTGGTTAGCAACCGCAGTAAAGAGGCTTATTTAAATGGCCCCGAAAATCTCTCCATTTACCTAATCTACAGGTCTGAAAGAGGCACTTGTGTGGAGGCTGGCTTGTGCCCGTAGCACGTGCCGCAGATCACCATTGCTGGATGACACAGGCTAAGTCAATCCTGGTGCCCTTGCAGAAAATACATTTGTTGGGGGTTGGGGGGGGGGGGACACAGTCCTCAGGCATCTCTGCAAGCCAAAGGATACTTCAAAAACAAGCATCGCTATAAAGTATACGTAAGAGCGTTAAACTTCGACTCCCAGAGAAAGACACAGGGGCATGTTTCACTGCATCAGGACGAGAGAGCTGAGGGACAGCAATCCTAGGCTGGGGGCGGGGCTGGGGGCGGGGGTGGGGAGACAGGCACGATGCAAGTTCACGAGTTACAGAGGAAACAGTCGGGGGGGTCGCAAATGTACAGGGCTATTCCTGGCAGCAGGAAACGGCGATGAAGCAAATCATAAGTGTGAGTTTGGCAAAAACGGACAGCCAAACTATTCAAGTGGATAATCCAGGTAAAAACAGAGGAAGACCTGAAAGAATTATTTTTGGTGGTGATTCTCAGAGGTGGGTAATTCAGGTCCAGAGAGTAAAAGTCCAGACCAGGGTTTTGTTTCAACCAACCAGTAGAGCATAAAGAGTCACAATCCACAATCACAGAGGACTCAACTGGTTGGTTGAAACAAAACCTTGGTCTGGATTGTTGTCTGGACCTGTGTGTGTGTGTGTGTGTGTGTGTGTGTGTGTGTGTGTGTGTGTGTGTGTGTGTGTGTGTGTGTGTGTGTGTGTGTGTGTGTGTGTGTTTGTGCGTTGGAGCGTCTTTCAGATGCCAGTAGGAGTGGGGCAGTGGGACAAAGACAAGGCTATTACATGGTTGGAGAGTTTGAGGACTCGGTTCCGTAAGTGCTTATAAAGGAATGTTTTTTAGCTGTTCTTTAGCTCCTGGGGAGAAGCTGAGTTTGTTTCCATATTTTCAGAAGCGATTCAGTGAGCTTCGGCAAATCCCGAAAAGCTGAAGCCGCGAGTCAGACTCACCGCTCGACTGACCTAATGAGGGGAAATCATCTGCGGCACACGCAGACTGCTACCAAGATGGCTGGCTGGCTGGCTGGCTGGCTCTCTGACAAGGTCCAGAAAATAAAGATAATGGAAAAACTCATGAATAGGGATGATGCTCGACTTAAAAGGATTTATGTGACGTATGTGTGATACAGGAAGCTTCACTCCTGCTGACGGAGGTGAGGTGAAAACCCCCATCTTACGTTCAGCTCATTTTCAGGGTTGTTTTGGCTAAACAGAAATATGATATATGAATTTGATTACGGGTAACAATGCCCCTCAATCCATCTAAAATAAATTTGATTTCACCAAATAAAATTTTATAGAATAATGTGATTAATACCCCCACAGAAGCCCTATCATTGTAAATGGGTGTCATTAGCGAGGATAATTTTGCTCCTATGATCAGGTCGGCAGGCAGATCTGTCAGCATGCTGTAAAACTGGGGATAATTGGGTAATTAAGAAGGAAACAGTATCAGGAATGAGAAGTGAAGGAAACAGTATCAGGAATGAGAAGTGGTTCATGGGTCTGAAGAAACATCCTTTGGAAGAATCATTCGGTGGACATGAACCTTCCAAGTTATGCACCAGTATTAGACATAAGATTTACATTTATGAATTTCCCTAAATAGCATATTCATGGTGGTCCATCCATCCATTTTCTGTAACCACTTGTTCTATTCAGGCTCACAGGGGGTCCAGAGCCTACAGGCGCAAGGTATGAAACAACCCAGGAGGGCGCCAACCCTTGGCAGGGCATACTCACACATTTTTGACTCACACATGCAGATCTATGGGCAATTTGGTAACTTCAATTAACCTCAACATGTTTGTGAACTGTGGGGACAACCAGAGTACCCAGAGGAAACCCCACAAGGACACGGGCAGAGCAAACTCCACACACACAGAGCTAACTGCCGAGCTTCCCCTCCCTCATGTCTCATTGGATACAAATCGAACTTGAAATTACACAGTATGAAATGCATCTGCTTTGGCTGTGCTTGAACGTCCCCACATCACCGTCATAATCCTCAGGGACATTATGCTCTCTTGGTTGTCCAGAGGTTTCCAGACATTTGCCCAGGAGAAGAGCTCTTAAATTGCAACCGCTATTCCTGTCATAAGCAATTGAACCCCACCGAGGTCTTCATAGTAGTTCATAGTAGATACCTTTAGGTCACATGTGCTCCTGGATCTATTTACTTTCTAAAAGCTATTCTCTTTTTTACAAAGAAAACTAAAAGAAGTAAAAATAATTGGTTGAGATAGATAACAAATCTACAACAAAACAGAATCAAACTGTAGAGGAGGTCCAAGCAACTAGAGGAGGTGGGACCAACCAATCAGATGTCTTTGTTCTGCCTCTACTTTCTTGGACCCATCTATTCCACAATCTGATTGGTTATCTTTCTGAACCAATCATTTTTTTGTTCTGCCCTCAGTCTCCCATGAGCAAAAAAAGTCCTACAGAGTGTATGCTTTATAAACACCTGTAAGACACAGCATGTTTCAAAGATTTATGACACTGTGCACATGTGGTTAATCTAGTTCGACGAGAATGAGTAACAGATGTAACAGAGGCACTCACAGAACCCGGTTATCTGTGTGACAAAGTGTCAGAATTCAAATGCAGAACCTACATTCTCCTAGAACACTATGCAAAAAATACATCCAGTTACCGGAGGGCAACAGAGTGAATAGACCATGGCTGAGCTGAGCTGGGTCTGTGATGACGCTGAGGGCCCTACAAAGGCCCCCATCTTTGTAAGCATTTTCCATGTCTCCCAATTATAGGCCAGTGATCTGCTTGGCTGACTCAACGATTTGCCCAAAAGCTTTCTGATCAACGAATGAGCGGCTAGTGTAACATGCTGGTATGCAGTGGGGGGGAAGATACACTCCGGAATTGCGAGGTGCTAGAGCATGTGGGCTTGTCCTACCCTCCTTAGACAATACAGGCAGTGTTTGACTTTTCGATGACATGGGAGGAATTGTGTGGTTGTGAGGCACGTAAAAAAAACCGAGGAACTTGAAGCTGGAGACTCTATTCGTCACATCCCAATTTAGTGTATAAGGTTTTGTGCATATGGGTGTCCAAAAATCTATTATGGGTTCTTTTGCTTTGTTGGTGTTGAGGCCCAGGTTGTTGGCTGAGCATCACCTAGCCAGTTCTTGCACCTCCTTCCTAAATGCTGACTTGTCGTTCTTGGAGATCAGCCTTTTGACAGGAGTGTCATCTGCGAATGTGATAATGGTGTTGAAGGAAAATGTCAGACTGCAGTTGTCAGGGGAAGATAGCAGCAGTGCTGTTCAGCTCCTGTGCTGAACATTAGGGTGGAAGAAGAATAGTTACCCAGTCTTGAGGTCTGTTATTCAGAAAATCCAGGTTGTGCGGTCTGGAAACCAACTTCTGGGGAATAATGATATTGAATACTGAACTGAAATCAGTGCACAGCATTCTGACATTCTGCTGTGTGATGGTCTGTAAGGGGTTAGGAAGGTGTGGAGAATAACTGAGATGACATCATCAGATGATCTGCTATTTGTTTGATCTGGTGTTTGTCCAGAGTCAGGGAGATGTTAACTTTGATGTGGGTTAGAATCTTTCAAAGCACTTCTTTATTACTGGAGTTAGTACAACAGAACAAAGGCTGCTGAGAACTTTGGCATTGGAATGATTGCTGTTGTCTTTAGATGGGCACGGATGACAGCCTGGGATAGTGAGAGATTAACGATGTTGGTGGAGACCTCCTGCAGCCAATCAGCACAGGCTTTAATTACAATCCCAGGTATTCACTGCCCACATGGGTCCTGCACTGGGCTCACTCATCATGGGTTCCCAGTGCCAGTACTTGGTATCTGAGAATTGTGTGGCCGTAGTAACTGGCTTTGTTCTCTTTTGTGAAAGCAAGCATTTGTCGAGCTCATCTGAGAGGAGGTTGCTGCAACCTGCTTTGTTCTGAATTGCTGTGCGGCAATCTGGATAACACCGATAGCTGAATGCAATACACAGACCAAATTAGGTGATTGATTTAGCGATGGGATTTGGAATGTTAACTATCTTCATATGCAGGACTCGCACCCAGGGATGCAGATTACAGTTCACAATAGGGAAATAATGACATAATAATGACCGACGTACATGCCTGGAGTCCATACTGTAAATATCAGCCATCCATCCTTTTTCAGTAGCAGTAATACAGTGAGAGACAGAGTAATTCTGGTATGCAGGACTGCCGGCAGAGCTTATACACAGCCAGGCTGAGAACCCACACCCAGAGCCCGAGAACCTCTGCTGTCTGCTTCTGCCGTATGGAGGTTAGTGGTGAGGCCTTGTGGAAGAAATTTACGCTGAACTTCATCAACCATCTACACATTTCCATGTGGTCACTTTTGACCATGGCTGTGCCAATATCCGATTGAGCTGCGGAACTAACTTCTCCAGTTAAACAACATTTTGTTTTATATATAAAATACATATAGCATGGCAACATTAGATAAGGTTAAATTGTTGTGTAGTACTAAAGTCACACATAGAATGAACTCGCTTTACAGGCAACCCACCCCCCCCCCCCCCCCCACAACCGGTTACTTTGATCGGTTAAATAGAGCCAGAGATTCAATTGAAATAGACAGAAATGACTTTAGTGTTTTCTGGTGGGGAGAGTGCCATTTCAGTAGCAGTGCTTTTGAGATTCACTTATAGCCCAATTTGGAGTTTTCACAGTACCCTGATTATGTAGTGTCGCGTTTGGCATGAACTTCTGTGAAGCAAAAGGCATTGAACCGTCAGCCCTCAGAAGGTCTGAGATGGAAAAAGCAAACAGTCAAGAAGGGGAGTAGAACTGGACGAGAAAGGGTGATTAAATTTTGTCGTAAAGTCAGCGTGTCCCTATAAACACACTTACCTCTGACACTATCCTTGCTTCACTGATGGAATAAGTTACGGAAGTTTGGGCTGTCGAGTCCAATTGCTTGCGACATCAGTCAGAGCATTGGGACGATTTGAACAGTGGATTTAAACGTCTGAGCTTAGCTGTGGGTTTATCCTAAGGTATCTCAGCAAGCTGCTTAGAGTTACTCAGCCATACACAGTGTTGCTGTCTCTGTTAGACTGCAGATGGACGGTTGATTTGCCTCGTGAGGGGGGGGGGGGGGATTATGTTCTTCTATGGTGTTGTGTCATGGAGAAGCACCGCTTGCTGATCCTCCTTCACAGGTCCACAGTACCTATACCTATTAAAGGCTATTTCATTTGCCTTTTTTTGGCATTTTTGCTTTTCTCAGGTGTACACAAGATATGGAAAATGCTACACATTCAACGGAAACAGGACCACGTCCAGGAAAACAAAGCAGGGAGGAATGGGCAACGGGCTGGAGATCATGCTGGACATCCAACAGGATGAGTATCTGCCAATCTGGAGGGAGACGAGTAAGAGACGCCTTCATGACATCCACGCTGCACTGTAGGCGTGGATAAACATCCACCTCAGGCGCGAACTGCTTATCAGGAAGTTCAGCAGTTTTCCGGCCTTGGCAGGGTTGCACTTTCTATCCCCAACCCCACGATTATATAGCCTTTATACCAGGGGTGCCCAACCCGTCTGTTGATCTCGGCATGTTTCGGGTTGGTCGCAGGAGATGATTCATGGATAATGCTTTGATGGTCAAACGGTGGGTTTATCCTAAGGTTAATATACCATGGAGGACCCACAAGGTCAGTGATACATTCCCAGGCTACTTTGGCTTGCAAGTCCACTCCTGGTTCACCCTCACCCAGTCTCATCACTTTGGGACTGAAAAAGTGTAGAGCTCCTATAAGTACTTAGCAAGTGGTGTTTGCAGATATGCGTGAATACTGAATACGAGTGATGACCAAATGAAACTTCATGAACCATTTGCAGTATTTTATGACCCCACTAGATGGCGCTCCCTCTCCAAAAAAATGACTCAAATTATGCCCCAAAGCAAACCAAGAGTGCCATCTAGCAGCAAATGCTTCATGAAGCATCGTCTCTACTAAATACTACTGAATACCCCATCAGCTCCTTCCACACGCCTTATCACCTGTGTGTGTCTCCTGTATGGAAGATGAGACCACGCTGGAAGCAGGCATCCGGGTTCAGATCCACAGCCAGGACGAGCCCCCGTACATCCACCAGTTGGGCTTTGGGGTCTCCCCAGGGTTCCAGACCTTCGTCTCGTGCCAGGAGCAGAGGGTAGGCGTATCCCCCCCACCCTCCCCCATTGGTTTGACCTAAAGGGATGCCAAATTGTGACCCAGCTCTGCCCCCAGCTGACCTACCTGCCCCAGCCCTGGGGTAACTGCCGCACTGGGGCAGGGGAGCTGATCCCGGGATATGACACATACAGCATCAGCGCCTGTCGCCTGCACTGCGAGACCAGTGCCGTGCTGCAGGCGTGCAACTGCAGGATGGTCCACATGCCTGGTATGTCCCCTCTGTGTGTCACTCAATTCATTCATCTGCGAATCACTGCCAGTCATTGCAATGCAAATAATTCCCTTGTGTCAGTCAGTCAGTTACATGAACCTGTAACTAATCAACGTAGGTCTGTCATTCATCTCATTCAGCTCTGTCTGTCACTCATTCCCTGTCAATTTCTTTAACCCATAATTAACTTAGGCGATTCCCTGTTGGTCATTTACCTGTAAACAATCAGAGATTCAGTACCTGTAACTAATTAACCTGAATCGGTCGTTTATCTCATCGTCTATGCCTGTGCCGGGTCATTTCCGCCAGTCACCGAGTGCCTCTCCTTTATTCGGATGCCATCGTTACTAATTTACCGGTTATTCTGTCACTTCTTCTTCTTCACCTGGGTGTCCCTGCCTGTCACTGGCCTGAAAGTCATTTATCTTTTTCCTGTCGTCGCTCATGTCTTTGCAAACTCTTCCCAGTCACAAATTCACCAGCTTTTATCGGCACATATTCCAGCAGGTGATTTACCTGTCAGTCATTCTCCCATGTCCACTCCACCTTTAAGGCTCCCTCTGTTATTCATGCAGCCTGATCAATAATTTTGCCCCAGCTGATTATTGAGCTTTTTACTATATGAATATACAGCTCGATTACCATGATTGCATTGTGAATTTCCCATCATGCTCAAAATGATTAAAGTCAGACAAGAAATTGTCGTATCTTCTCTCAATCAATCAAGTCTTGGGCTTAATGAGTAATCAGTTTGTCTATAATAATGATAGATATACCTTCATAATTCCAAAAGAATAAGAATCCATTTTGGAAACATTAGTTCAGAGAACACTTTGTCTCCGTTGGCATTTATATGGTCATTAATTAATTACCTAGTTGATGGATTCCCACATACATATAGTTATGAAGAATCATGAGATGTTTGATTGTTTTGTTAGACTTCCTAAAGATGCCTGAGTGATAGCATGCAATAATTTAGTGTTTAATATTGAACCTGGAAACAAAACATGGAAAGAATATTGTATCGCTAATTATATATGGTGTTGCTGTCCTCCTAGATGCCTATAATTATATTTATTAACCATTTATTAATTCTGTTATTCTGTTTAATAGCCACTCATCAAGTCTTCCTATCTAAATGAGATCCGTCCATTCATTTCTATGGGAAAAACCCTATTCCCAATCACGACACCCTTAACCTCTACCCAGTCCTAACCTTAACCATAAGTAACCAACCAAAAATACAAGACTTTTGGCACTTTTAATTTTTTAAAATTGGCAGGAATCTCGTCCACAAACATGGGCTGAATTTGACCCTGTACCCCTGGAGGCATGAAACCAGGATGGTACCGACTGAGCAACTGTGGTGCTTCAACACAGAATCTCTTTAAGGTCCAGACCGACCAACCTAACTTTGTTTTCTGTTATCCAGGAAATGCCACCATCTGCCCCCCTAACAAAACCAACTGTGTAGACAACGCTCTGGGTAAGACGCCCATCCGTCTTGCACACATTGCAATATCAATTGTCATTCTGTGATACTCTCCAAATAGCAGGTCGGTGGAGCTCTGATATGTGTAGGAACATTAGGAGAGAGTCACACATGGAGTATCATTTTGCTCCTCTGTGCTGGCAAGATCAGCAGTGTCAGTGCAGTTTGACTCCTGCGGGGCTCAGGTGAACAACGTGGGAGCTAAATTAGCAGCGTCGGCTTCACCGTGATGTCAGGTGCTAGAGTAGTGTGTGAGGGTTAGTGCCGAGCCAACATCACACTTCAGGGAGGCCTTCGGAGCTTTTGGAAGTGATAGCGGACCATGCTTCAGTAATTGGGAGCAGGATGCCCTGGGTGCAGGGGTGAAAACACAAGACAGGAAAGGCCAGTCTAGCTGCTGTGGAAGGAAGAGATATTTAAGTGATTCATTACAAGACTCTGAGTATCATGGTGGACAGCTCTATGGTCCAGATAATGCAAAGCACATCTATCTATCTATCTATCTATCTATCTATCTATCTATCTATCTATCTATCTATCTATCTATCTATCTATCTATCCATCCATCCATCCATCCATCCATCTATCCATCCATCCATCCATCCATCCATCCATCCATCTATCTATCTATCTGAAGGCCTGGGGAATGGGAATAGGTGGGTCAACGTGCTATGTACATAATAATACTGACTTTGTATCACATGACCTAATGACCAGCAGCCATATCTCCTTTATATAAACAGTCGTGTGAAAAAGTAAGTACACCAGAATACACGGGCAGATAAATATTAGACCTTCATTTCAACAATACTTATTGAAACAGTTATATTGTTAAATACTTCAAATTTACATTTAGCAACAATTTAAACATTTGAAATATACAAAACGGGGGCGGCATGGTGGTGCAGTGGTTAGCACTGTCGCCTCACACCTCTGGGACCCGGGTTCGAGTCTCCGCCTGGGTCACATGTGTGCGGAGTTTGCATGTTCTCCCCGTGTCGTTGTGGGGTTTCCTCCGGGTACTCCGGTTTCCCCCCACAGTCCAAAAACATGCTGAGGCTAATTGGAGTTGCTGAATTGCCCATAGGTGTGCATGTGTGAGTGAATGGTGTGTGAGTGTGCCCTGCGATGGGCTGGCCCCCCATCCTGGGTTGTTCCCTGCCTCGTGCCCATTGATTCCGGGATAGGCTCCGGACCCCCCGCGACCCAATAGGATAAGCGGTTTGGAAAATGGATGGATGGATGGAAATATACAAAACATCTAAATTATTGTGAGGTGATACCCCTCCAAAATAACAGATAAAGGAATTCTGCAGGGGGCAAACATTTCTCCAGGTTGAAGTTAAAAAAAAAAAAACGGATTATACCTTCCAGTTATAAAACATACCTTCAAGAGGCTGTCAAAGGAGATGATACCAATCATTAAATGTGAGGATGTATCATGGAGAAAAGTCATGTTTATGTTGAATTTCTGTTGAATATCGCTGAATGATGATTTTGAAATCAATACTACTTGGTGAAAATATTCACCAAGATTAATTATTTGTTTGAACAAATATTTTGAAGAAGAAAAATTTGGTAACACTTACAGCAGTGTTTTCAGTAATTTATAAAGACCTTCAGAACAAATAATACTGCATTCGTAAAGTGTTATAAACATGGCTACAAATATAAAAAGGCATAACACATTATAGCCATGTGTATTAAACATTTTGTTTTATGAAACTGTCATCTATAATGCTTTTTGAACGTATTATAATGCATCATGAATGTGTTTATAAATTACTAAAAACATAAAAAAGTAAAGTGGGTAACGATTTACATTAAGTGCACCTTCATAATGCATTCATAGAACATTCATAAGCAGCATGCAAATACACCTTAACATCCCTTAACAGCTTTAATATACATTCTTAACAAATATTACATGATTATACAAGAATAAGGTTTGTTATTATTATATAATGTTTATGATTAATCTATATTACAGCTGTTAAGGGATGTTAGGATGTCATGGTATACATACATGATGTTTATGAATGATTTATGAATACTTAATGAATACATCATGAATGTGTACTGAACATTTTATGAATACAATATAAAAGCATTATGAAGGTGCAGTTAATGCGTTACCATAAGTGTTACCAAAAATTTTTAAGGGGTATATATACACACACACACACACACACACACATGCACATGTCAGGTAAACATATCTTTAAACATACAGATAAACAGTATCCATAGGTAAGGTATACGCACACAAACAGTCTCCATAAGGTAAGGTATACACACACATACAGTCTCCATAAGGTAAGGTATACGCACACATACAGTCTCCATAAGGTAAGGTATACGCACACATACAGTCTCCATAAAGTAAGGTATACGCACACATACAGTTTCCATAAGGTAAGGTATACGCACACATACCGTCTCCATAAGGTAAGGTATACGCACACATACAGTCTCCATAAGGTAAGGTATACGCACACATACAGTCTCCATAAGGTAAGGTATACGCACACATACAGTCTCCATAAGGTAAGATATACGCACACATACAGTCTCCATAAGGTAAGATATACGCACACATACAGTCTCCATAAGGTAAGGTATACGCACACATACAGTCTCCAAAAGGTAAGGTATACGCACACATACAGTCTCCATAAGGTAAGGTATACGCACACATACAGTCTCCATAAAGTAAGGTATACGCACACATACAGTATCCATAAGGTAAGGTATACACACACACAGCCTTTGTTTAAATCATAGTTTCTTCTATGATGACCTCACAATGAACTGTTTTATCCCTCTAAACTTTATGATGGCAGTAAAGGAAATGGTTCATCATGAGGCGAATGATGTACAAACACTCTCAGTGCAATTATGAGCTCCAGGTCCGAAACCTGTAAATATGATTTCATTGCATTTTCTGTAAATCCCAATGTAACGAGTGGCTGCACATTAAAACCTATGTTCAAATCTGCTTCATTCTGCATCTAAACATCAGCTGTTTACCTCCAAAGGAAAACTCACACTGTTTTGCCATTGGAAAGTATGCCATATTTGCTCCGGTGAAAAACGTGGCCCTTCGCACTGAAGACCTCATTAAGGTTGTGACCCGGATCTATTGGTGCTTCAGTTATCACAGCTGAAAATGTGCCCTTTTGCTTTTGACTTTCAATTTGAAATTTCTCATAAACAGGGTTCAGAACTGAGATAAGCGTCTTCAGATATGCACATGAGAGCCACATACTTGTTCCCTGAGTAATTCTACTTATCTTGTAATGAGAACTTGTTCGGGGTCCCTTTCTAAGGGTTCTTGGCTGTGTTTCGAAAGGCAAAGTCTGACAGTTAAGGCCTTTAGAGTCTGGAATACCCACCAGCTATGGCAAGAAGCCTGACTGGGATAAGCCTCATTTATCTACTGTTTAGCTGCAGGTTTGTAGAATGCTTTGGCCTACTGGCCAAAACCACAGGTCCACAGGTCCACAGGTCCTATGCTTTGTTGAGATGTTCTCTACTGAAAGCTAGGTTTAAAAAACTCTCCACAGCTCCATGTGAACATGGGTGCTCAGTCAGTGCCCCCCCCCCCCCCCCCCTCCATGTCTCACAGTCTCTCTGCAAAAGAAACCAAGTGACTCCTGCCCATGTGAGACGCCCTGCAACCTGACCCGCTACGGTAAGGAGCTCTCCATGGTGAAGATCCCCAGCAGGGGCTCCGCCCGCTACCTGTCCAGGAAGTACAACAAGAGCGAGGACTACATCAGGTACTTCAGGGCTCCCCCTGGTGGAGCAGTCGACCTGCTTTCGATAAAGGTTTCACAGAATTTGGCTTTAACACCTTATATCACACAATCTGAAATTGATGACATAAAATGTATTTCATAAAATAAACTGCCAATTGTAGTGTATTCCATTATAAAATCTTGTATAAAAATAAATATGAATAGTTAAGTGTATTATTTCTAAGATCAAAAACAAGGAATAATTTTGGTTCTTAGATTTTCACATTTACAGTAAAGAATCCAACTTTAAACTTAGTTTATTTCTCTATAACTCTAAACTAATTATGTTGGTATAAACGGGGACGATAACTAAGGACATCTAATATTATCCAGTGTTTAGCATCATAATAAATTGTTTTTCTCCCAATTCTGAGCAGAATTAGTAGTTGGGAGACAAATAGATGGATGGAGTCATTCTTTTGAAGAAATATATGGCTCCATTTTTTGCAGTGCTTAAATGAGAAGGAAGACAAGCATAGTTTTATTTACACCTATTTGCATAGATAAAAAGGTTATTCAGCCATGAAAGTGCACCTTTGACGTGACGTCCCGGAGCACCGTGGGTACCATTCGATATCGCCATGGTGAATTCCGGTGGTTCCAGAAGCCCCAGCTGGTGGGCCCAGACAGCACAGAAAAACTGTAAAATCTATAAAATATATTTCAGGACACGCTTTCCAATGCATTTCATAGACTAAAGAAATAAAGAAGAATCACTGTCAGACAATGCATTGTAATTCCCATATTTTTCATTATTCCAGATGTCATTTGGCTGAACTGTAATTTTCTTTTTGACAGTATAATGTTTAGATAATTGCTACCAGCCCTGCTGCAATCTTTTGTCTGAAAGATGTGCGTGATATTTTCAAATTACAGAGACAACTTCCTGGTTTTGGATATTTTCTTCGAAGCTCTCAACTATGAAACCATAGAGCAGAAAAAAGCATATGATGTAGCTGGATTATTGGGTGGGTGCCTCTACTCTGTTACGTACTTCTGGGGGAACAAGAAATGGATGTTGTTAGTGACTGCGCCCTCTGTTTTTTGCGAGCAGGTGACATCGGCGGTCAGATGGGATTGTTCATTGGTGCCAGTGTTCTGACAGTCCTGGAAATATTCGACTATATCTATGAGGTGATCCCACACTTATGTTCTTGATTCCGCTAGCATGTGTCCATGCAGGAATTCTCAAGAAGTGTTAGCCCAGTAACAGTCAAGTTTAATTTATCTTAACCTGCTTCAGTCTAAATCAGTACCTAGTTGAAGTGATGTCCTTCAGAGATGATGACGGCCTCTTCAGCTCAGGATAGCACCAGACATCCCCAATCTGATCCCACTTTGATCGCCGTGACGATGGTGTCCTCTCTTCCGTAACCTCAGGTGGTCAAAGCCAGGCTGCTGCGTCTCGTGAAGCCGCAAAAGAAGGACAAGAAGACTGATCTGAAACAGGATCAGAGGAGTACTGTGGCCACAGTCATTCTGTCAGATAAAAAGGTGAGCTATCAGCTGGATGTGGGGCACCACTAAGGGTTGTGTGGTTACATGCTCAGGTCTATCCCTGGAGGTGAGATCAGAAGGAATTTGTTGTCTTTTTCCATCCTTCTTTCAGCAGTCTCACCGTTTTCATGCCGGCAGAGATGTGTAATGGAAATTTATCGCCTTCTGACCACTCTAGCATCTGTCACATCACCTCTACATTTTTGGTAGAGGGTCAACCGTAGGGAGGCTTTGAGAGATTGCAGTCCATAGTCTTCAAGTATGTATGTACACCTATTAAGTACGTACACCAATCAGGAGGCCTCAGTTTTTTTTTTTTATCTAGATTGATGACAAACTACAGTCTACTTGGAAGAACAGTCTAGCCCAGCTCTTGCTACCTTTGGTGAAAACATAAACTGACCTATACTTCTGTAGTAACCCAGCACTGTAGATGTTCATTGACCATGCTGTGGTACCAGGGGAATTAAGAGGTTGACCGTTCTTTTGTTCCCACTCTGTGGGCCCCAGGAACCCAACGAAGCTCCCAGAAGCCACACGGAAGGGGCCGCCTATCCCACAGGAATACTCCCCAATCACCACCACCACCACCATGTGCACCACCAGGGCCTCTTTGAGGACTTCGCCTGCTAGGGGGAATCTGAAGGATTCCGATTCAGCAGCTTTTTCCTTCCGGTGCTGGATTTGGGCTTGATAACAGACCCTTGGATTTCTGAACTACCTTTCCTTCTGTCACCAGTGAAAGCTACAGCCAAAGCCGAACACCAAGCTCGTGCTGCTAACAGACCTCACATTGTGAGATGGCACAGATTGGATGTCAACATTTGGTTCAACGGGAGACTCTCACCCTTTCTGCTCCGCTCCAGGGAAGCTGTCCTCTTGGCTACAATGCTATTTATATACCAATGATTTTGCTATTGGCCACGCCAGAGACACAGAACGATGACTGCATGTTACCAAGACCCAGTTTATACTGAAATATTACCTTACGTCTTTGTCATGTTGATAATTTGATAGATCGATCCGAGTCCACAGAGTTTGTGTTCTTTTAGACTGTACTGTAATATGTTATGATTCCACCAGAAACCCAAATATATTCAGTGGCTTTTAATGCCAGTGTGACCCATAACTACCATAAGGAGCCATGACTGTACTTACAAGAATGATACTCCATGTTTATCAGTCTGGGTAGGAACCATCGTTTCATATTAAGAGACTCAGTCGTATACACCAGTAAATTATAACAACCCTATCACAAAACGTGTTAGCTTACTTTGCGTTTGTTGACAGTTTGTAATAATTCAAAGAAGTTAAGCGCGTTTTAAAATCATAACAACGTTTCCCTTTCTATAGTCGTTTCTGCAAAAGTACACATTATGTCCCACGCTTTTCCTGTGACAAGTAGTCTGTCAGAACATGAAAATATGCTTATTTGAAATCACAGCAGTCCACAGACACAGTCTCTTATATCTTTAACTCCAGAGAAACGGTAGTATTTTTCCTACACCTACAAAGAGAAATGCAGGCGTGAGATCACTGAATGTCATATAAATGCCATGTTGCTGGACAGAGATGGTTCTCCTGATGAAGTCTTCTGAAGGATTTTTTCTCTTTAGCATTAAATCAGTAGGTATGCATTTACAGACACTACTACTGTATCTCTACATTCCTCAGGGACCCGCAGACGGTCCACGGTTCTGCTGTCTCCTACTGGGAGCTGGGAGGGAGCAGAAATGTGGACCAGCTGGGGGTCTCCGAGGACTGTACTAGGAAACACTGGTCTAGTGAAAAGGTGTTTGGATGTTGACGCCCCTGTCAGGAAATATCATAGGAAAGAGAGGAAGAGGTAGAGAGAGATGTGTAGATATATGTCAGGAGGGGTTTGTTCCATACCTGTAGCTAGAAATAAATTTCAATTTTGGGAGGGGAGGAGTTCACCTAACAGGACACAGAATCCTATTCTAATACTCGCCATTTTCCGAAAATTCCTGCATGTCTGAACGGTAGCAAACGTGGGGGATTCACACATAGCTACGTGTCAGATTTGTTGGTCATCTGAGTGGATGAAGCTGGTTTAGTGTCATTTGTCTGACTGTGTGGAGATGGCATGAAAGTTCTCCACAGCCATTGTTAAAAATGCCGAAGACCCAGGGCATCTCTGTATGGCCACAGCTGAATGCGACTGTGACTGGCAGCTCACTGTGGTTTGGCACGTCCCATTCATTCCACCTGAGTCTCCCCTGCTTCTGCAACGGACCGAGCTGTAGCTTCCCCGTCACACGCCAAAGATGTACTATGGAGGAGCAAAGAGCCTGGAGCCATTTTGCGTGTGGTCCAGTACCTGCTCCCTGATTGGCTGGAGGTCTGTATGACTTCGTCGAGAAGAACTGAATGTTTAACACCCCTGAATAACAAAACTGCACATATGCTATTCTGACTATACTTTTACAGGCACCGTTTTACTGCAGCATCCAGAAACACACACATTACATAACCATGCTTACAGAAACATGCACCTTTAAGGAGTTCGGGCAATATTTTGCATTGTGCTATTCTTTTCAGGCATCATACACAATCTCTGTGCAAACTACATATCACGCATTAACATAAAATTGCAGTAATAAGTACTTTAAAAGTACATATAGCTCTAAGTCTCACGTCATTGTCATGCATGCAGCATGGATATATTTTTATCAGCATATCATACTGAAGCTTTGTAACAGCTGAAGTTATATTTTACAAGATTTTTCTAATAGAAATATTTATACGAGAAAAACATTATTATATAATTATATTATTAATTTTCATATTAATATGAATTATTATTATCTAACATTACTAATTATGTTATTGTTAATAATAATAACATTATTGTTTCATTATATATTTTCTTTCCTATACTCTTCTACAACAACATACAACGTCTGGTCGTCATTCCAAACTTGCGCAGTAAAATTTGGGCACAAGTACGTAGCAGTCAATCACTCTGAAATTTCTGACGGTCTCATTTCCTTTCCCCCGAAACACACATCCCATCAGCAAGATGCATATGTAAGAGCAGTTTTTATTGATTTGGCAATCATGCGGCTGCTGTGTTGGGCCTGACTGGAGAAACTCCCGCAGAGAGAACATCGGGCCCCTGCGGTCATGTCGCTAATTCACAGCCCCCCCAAACACAACATTAGGCTGTACATTTCTGTCCTTTGTTACATTGTTAAAAAAAAATACTGTGCGTGACCAACATACCTAATGCACAGTATGGACAGGCTATCTATTCTGTCTGTTACCTGCTGCATAACTGATTTTTTTTTTGTTGAAAACACTTGGGATTTGTCAATAAATTGCTAATCTCCTTTTATTATTATATTAGTGAGATTTTGCACTGAGCACAGAGAGCAAATTCAACTCACCTGTGTGTCCTGCTTTTTGGTGTGGTGACCCTTTTCTTATTAGGCCTACATGGGCTATTTATCTGTGCTTGGAGTTTATGGTGACAGACCCCAATGCAGATCCCTTATGATACAGTTTCATAGTGAGGACGTTCGCAAATTAAAACTAATAATAATAATAATACAATGGAACACATGGCATCATATTTTTATGTGACGAAAAATGGGCTATCATTATTTACCTGCGCTTACTATAAAACGCCGTATACATTTAAATGTAATAGGACATGTGATTTTTGAAGACATGCTTATGGCAAAGTTATATTAAATGTATTGGTGTTGCTAAATGAAATGTTTCTGGTATGAATATAATTAACCATTCAAGTAATTTTTTTTCAACTGACCGGCAAAAATCTCGAAAACATTTATGACCAGTTGCAGAGGTAAGGAGCACGTGCTGATTACAGCGCATTACTGCACCCGCCACACCACAAACCACCCCAGGGCTGAGAACCTTAGTGCAGCCATGTGGCAGGCGGTACCTCAGCAGCACACCAGTCCGAACGGACCAGAGTTTTTTCCAGTGGCTGCAGTGCCAATCCAGCCACCATATATAGGCTATTAAAATCAAACCAAAGGAAAAGTTAAAACTTGAAACATGCAGCTTTTTCCAGTGCAACTCTGAGCTCGGAGTCATAAATTGATGGTTTATCGACTTAAATTAAAAGGCTACTGCAAAAGTTGATTTTAAATAATTTAGCAGATGTTGAATGGTGCTGGGGTGTCCTGGGGCCCCCACAAATTAAGCTGGGAAGAATGAATGAATAAATCACATTCCCAAAGCAAATGTCGAGAAAAGCAGCACGGGAGTAAGAAGCTTGATATTATTGGAGACGATCCAAATGTGTGTCTGTGTGTGTGTGTGTGTGTGTGTGTGTGTGAATATAGAGGCTAGGTGTGTGGTACACACAAAGTGTTTTCTGAATAGTGGTCCATTTTCCAAAGACTCATCCCGGTCAAAGGGTGTGGGCTATTTTTGGAATAAGGTAGATATGAAACATATCAGGACAAATGCCTTTTCTTCCTACCATGTGTAAAATGATCGGTTTCCCATTTGGGTGTTAATCCTGGCATACTGCTGGTTTCAGAACAAATGGGACGATTGGGATGTATAGAAACAATGATTTATGGACAAAAAAACTAATAAAATTAAGAAAACATTAAATATTTTTATAATCACCCTGAACTGGACCGGCGACCATAGACATTTAAAACGCATCATACAGTTAGAGATTAAAATACAATGCATTTTTACTTAAAATGCATTGTAAAAAAAAAAACGGATAAATCCTGACTTCCACCGTGTAATCACATGTAGGAACCCGAGCACTTATTTCTCGTCGTGTTGACCGAACCGCTACAGATGTCGTCAGCAGCCCCAACAACAGCATGCACCACTTAAAAATCCATGGCATGGAGCGGTGGACCATTCCTCAGTCATACTGTTTGTTTATCTGTAATTCTGAATTCCGAATAAGCTGTAGCGGCCAGCGTGTGTCAAACACTGTGATTGTGGAAGCAGCGGGACAATCTTTGTCTCTCCATTTACATAAACTATAAATAATACAAGCAGAATTAGATTGCTGTGAAATTATCTATATAACCTACTGTATGCTCCAAGTGTTGAGCTGTAGGAGTATTTCCCCAGGATCCAAATAAAGCAGATTGCCAACAGCCACAAAATAACAACAGCACAATGTTATTTATTAGTCTGCATCTTAAGATATACGATGATTGGCAGCTGAAGGTAATCTATGAATACATCAAATATCAGACTTGTTGACACAGTCGAAATGCATATTATTCTCGTTGATGAACAGTTAATATTAACAGAACACCAGCATTTCATACTCAATAAGACAAAATTGTTTCAAATCCATCCCAAAATTATCGACAATGTCACATTTCCCTGCAAGGGATAATAGTCGGTGCATCTTATCATTGTAATTCAGGGTATGATAATTTCCAAACTGACTGAATTTCTGTCCATAGTTTTTGTCAGCTGTCAAACTTAGTACACAGGCATTTTATTCCATACAGTCGGCTGCTTGACCTTATTTAGCTGATAGGATTTCCAATGTTTTATTCATAGCCTTTAAAAACTGAATGTCACGGAGAGTGGATGCAGATTTTCATGACGTCCGTTTCCCGCAAGAGAAGTATTATAGGATAAATAAATAAACCAGGAATATAACGGGGTGGAGTCCATCATAACTCATTACAAGACTAAATGATATTTTTACCTGGGATCTTTAATCTGGCTTCCCACCCAATTATACTATATGCAAGGGCTTGTCTTACACACTCCTATACTGTCAATGAAATTAGCATTAATGCGAAGGGTTAAATACAACCTGTAATGCTAATTCACCTTGGCACATATTACACCCCCTCCTAAAGTTTGCATATTGATTTCGTTCGCTCTCGTTTCAGCACAAAAGCCCATCTCCAGATCAATGTTACTCCCCCACTCTTCGCTATTGCGCCTGCCAGCTCTCTACCAGGCTGGAGTTATAGGATTCCAGCATGTCCTGCAGCATGGAACTATGGAGTCAAAGACTAGGACTTCAATGTGTGTACCTAGGAGCGGAACAGAACTAAATTTTGCACTATTTGCTGTAATGTTTGGTACTGCTGCTTGGGCCAGCGTCCTGCTGAGTGTGTGTGCGCGTGTCTCATGGAGGTGGGGGAGGTTTCAGCTCCATCTGGGCCCTTCAACCTGACGTCAACACCTACCGCGATTATCCCACGCTATCTGTAACGGAGACCTTTCACATCCAGCACCAGCAGGCATAGCATTCCGGCGCTAAAGACGTCAGAGCGCACGCTAACCCTGGTGCGTCCTCTTCATGGTCCATCCCTTACTCACCAGCACTTTACTGTGCGGCAACAAGCCATGCTTGGGCCGAGCATAAACAACGGCACTGTTTGTTATAAATGCAGGGAAAAGTGTAACAGTTGACTGCCCAGCACTAACAGTGACAATATTAAGGAACATCTGTGAGGCGAAATGAGAATTGTTGAGTGTTGTAGAGGAAAAAAATCATTGCATCTAATTTGAATGAATCAAAATAACTGCATCCATTTATAAACATAATAAATTTAAAAGGCCTAACAGACCATTGCTTCTATAGACCATCTGTTCCAGCCTGGAGTAATTCATCCTTGTTTCTCTGCTTCCCCCTACAGTCAGACTTGAGTATTGCAGATACATTAGTTTTGCCATTCTTTGTCCCCCCCCCCCCCCCCTCCCAAAAAAAAAAAATTTTTTTTACCCCACAACAAAATAACAGGAACCACCAGAGGAAAAAGGTGTATTCATTGGGTTTATTTAATATTTACAAAAATTCACAGTTTTTAAACTTTAAAATGTCTATATTCTTGCGGACATTGAGAAAAGCATCCAGATGGTGAAGACAGTTTCACCATCACATATATTTTTTGAACTTCCAAAATTAATAAAATTAATTCTTTAGGCATCCCTATATGATCACTTAGAAACTGAAGTTTCTAAATGAGCACAAATGGATGGATATTTGATGTTCACTTTTTTTTTTTTTACCAGAAATTTATATCCAATGCATTTTTTGAAAAAGGGTCATACGGTCTCTAGAGCAATTGGGGGTTGAGGGCCTTGCTCAGGGGGCCCGAGAGTCTTGCTCAGGGGCCCGATGACTAAATCACTCTGCCAGCCTTGAGATTCGAACTGGCGACTTTCCAATCAAAACTCTAAAAACACTGCATCCTAACCCATTGTACCACACTAACTATCATCACGGATGATACTTTAGGCTCCAGGTCCCCGGAAATCCTGACCAGGAAGATGACGGGAAGATGGATAGGTTAATGCTTTTACGTCGACAGGACGACATGGCTACACTGACCATGAACGAAGATCTCAGGCCCTGACTATTCGACTACCAAACATTCCGGAACCCACCATCGCCACAGTCATGATTTCCACAATGGCTCAGGACTCGAGTAGCCTTGGATCGAGAGTCTTTGGTTATAAAAAATTTCCATTCTGCCAGTCGAAAGTGCCAAAGCAAATGGAATCATGGACGTTTTAAATGCATCAAAAAGTTGCCAATGGAAAGATACCAGCATCATTCATGCAAACAGTCATTAATGGTCACCTCCTCTGCAAAATATATGGCCCAGTACTGGCATGTTCTTCTTTTCCCTGTTGTTTCCACCACAGAAGCTCCGTTTCTCCTAATACCCAAAGTTTCCTCATGAATGCTTTCTGCACTTGATTATAAATATCTTGACAAAATTTACAAACCGAACACTGAAAATGCAGACCTAATGTGAGCCAGTAAACAGAGCCAGTCACAATGAGTGGAGATTAAGGTGCATGAACTGCCCTCAACAAAACTAATAACTCAAATCTGCCCTATAGAATAAAGAAAAAAAAATACTGTTCTTTTCTAACATGTGTCTCTGGACCATTCAAACATTTCTAGGTCTCCTGTCGTCTCCAGGCAGTCAGATCTAACAGCTTCTTAATTATGTCAATAGAAAGAGGAGAAAAAAAAACCAGTAAATGAAAAGGACAGAACGGAGTATTGAGTTCATATCGATTTAGCTGCATTATACATACTTCTCAGCTGAGTGTAACACAACAAGAAAACACACAAACCATCATATCAATCAATGATAAGCAGCAGCCAGCATAGTTCTACACATTGGATGTGTGATTAGTCGGGAAAATGTGCCTTTGGGGTTGAGTTTGCAAGTGAGAACAGTGACGGTTTTTCTCCGAGCAGCGGCGAAGACGATCGTAATAAATAAACTGGCACCCTGGAGGATTGTGGTACCACACCACGGGGTGGGAATCCATTGACGCAAGATCCGAAAGATACTGTTAAAATCCTCCCCTTAAATCAGCAGCAATGAACACAAGTGCTATCATGTTTTCAAGGCCCGGCCTGGGTGAAATTATTCGGAAATTTGTACCAAGAAGTGAAAACTGGTTTTCATCTGTTAACAAAATTTAATTTAGAATAGTGTTTAGGCTGAAAACCAGCTGGTCCCAGAACGTACAGATCAATTGGCTTCTCAGACCACTCCTATACTTATCCTATCAGTATTATTATTATTATAATAATGAATAACAATAGCACTATCATTATAGTCTCATTATTGACGGACTCCTTTGTTACTGTGTGTCTCATGAAATAAAGTTATACAAGTGTGTAATTCTGAACGGAAAAAATATGTTAAATATCAGGCACCATCCACAGGCTGGTTCTGTGGTTTCCATGAGCCCCCCCCCCCCACACTCTCTGTTACATCACAGGTCAATGACATCACCAGGGGCTCCAGCCTCAGTGCCTGGGAGACAGACTGCATAATCGGCGCAGGTTGGCCAGCAGGTCTCGCCGGCCGTAATGCCCACACCTACCAGTGGCGATGCTGGGCACCAGTGGCTGGCAGTCACAGACAGTGGGTTGGGGTGAGCGGGCTGTAAGATCCCCCAGGGTATATAATGCCTAGTTCACTGACAAGACGGGCTCTCGGGAGAAATTTGTGACAACAGATTGGGGACATGGACCACAGACAAACAAGGAATTCTTTGCGCATGTCAGGAATGAACTGTGTCAGGGCTAAAGTATATTTCTGGTGTTCTAAGTCTTCTAAAAATACAAAACAGGATGTGCGCAAACCACTGGCGCTGGAAAAGCGTTCAGCCGTGCTGCAGCCCAGCCCATGCAGCCCGGCATGACTACGGCCCAAACTATGACTTACTTAAATGCTACTGCACATTCATTCTCTACAAGTCCT